>NC_012878.2:32936293-33018207 GCF_000003195.3 Sorghum bicolor
CCCTGTCGGTGTCTACTCCGAGGTTGTACCTGCGGGATCAAGTATCCTAACTCGAGGCTTGCTCCATAGGATTCTTTAGTATTTCGACTTCTAAATTCTAGTAAGGATTCTTCAATATTTTGACTCATAAACCAAAGAACAATAAAACAAGAACTTACTAGAATTAGAAGTTGAATTACTGAAGAATCCTAGGAGCAAGCCTCGGGTTAGAAGACTTGATCCCACAGGTACAACCTCGGAGTAGACACGGACAGGCCGGGCTTCCTCCGATCTACACCTCCACTCTATATCTCTCAATCTAGTAGAAACTAGAAGATCTAATTCTACTCACATTGGATGCTAAGCCTAAAAGAAATTTTATTTAGAGTAGAGGTATTCCTTCGAGGGCTCCTCTCAACTCTTTGTTGAACTTGTTCTCCTCCAGGGGCCAGGGGGTCTGGTTTTATAGTCCCCTCAAGTGAACGTGAGCCATTGGATCAAACCGTCATTGATTGGAAGATTATCCTTGATCCTTTAGGTCGGTGGAGCTTAGTCCCGAAAGAGAGTCCTGATCCAACTCTGCAGGGGGGCAGGCGCCCAGTGCCTGGCCCCGTTCGGCCTCCGCTTCCTTCTTGTGGCTTCTGGAGTCTTCTAGATGTAAGCTAATTGCGCGGCACGTTAATATCTCTATGTAATCCCGACATGTGGGCCTTTCTTCCATATTTCCTGATAACCCCCTGCAAAAATAGACAAACACCAAAACTCGTGGAATTCTGTCAGATAAAACCCTAAGTTTGGGTGTTGGTTGCATTTGGATCCTTTTATTTATTTATTTATTTGATGATTATATTTGGTACTTAAGGACCGTCAACAACTCCCCCAAGCTTACCTCTTGCTCGTCCCTGAGCAAGGATGAACTCAAGAGTTTCTGCAGTGGTTTCATGCCTTAAAAGTAAGATCTCATCTCTGAGTTAGAGTAAACTGTTAAGACTTAAAACTTACTCATTTTACCTTTCACCATGGGGCTTGTAACCATCACTTGTGTCTTGAGCAGTTAAAAGATAGAACGGTCAAGTCAAGCGCCATGTCTCTTATTCTTGATCAGCTATAGCTCTAGAGTTTTTGCAGATTTTCAAATAAAACTCAGAGATTCCTTGTATGACTCTCTCAGATCTCTTCTTTTGTGGCATTTCTGGATCCTTTCCAAGGCAGTAATGGTATATGCTGTTGACGGTCCTTAAGTATCAAATTTAGTTATCAAATAAACAAAGAAAAGGATCCAAATGAAATAAACATCTAGACTTAGGGTTTTATCTAATAGAATTCCATGAGTTTTGGTGTTTGTCTATTTCTGCAGGGGGTTATCAGGAAATATGGAAGAAAGGCCCACACGTCGGGATTACATAGAGATATTAACGTGCCGTGCAATTATCTTACATCTAGAAGACTCCAGAAGACACGGGAAGGAAGCGGAGGCCGAACGGGGCCAGAGGCAGGGCGCCCGCCCTATTTCCCTGGGCGCCCGCCCTCTGTTGGAGTCCAAACAGGACTCTGTTTCGTGGGAGATCTCCACCGACCTAAAGGATCAAGGATAACCGTTCAATCTAAGTCGGTTTGATCCAACGGCCTATATTCACTTGAAGGACTATAAAACCAGACCCCCTGGCCCCTGGAGGAGAGAGCCTCTCAACCCTAATTCATTATTCTCAAGGGAGAAGAAGCCTCTGATCAAGATTAGAGCCACCACATCAATTAGACATCTAGATTAGCATAGCTACATAGGATTAGAACTAGAAGGAGTCAATCTTCGATTGGTTTCCGGATCTATCAAGAGGATTCTTGGTAATTCTCTAATTGTGCTTCTAATTGTTCTTCTAATTATCTTTGTTCTTCAATATTATGAATATGACTTTGTTCTACTTCAATATATTGCTTATGACTTTGCTCTACTTGCTTATATTCAAGATTATATTGTTCTTAGTTTATCATAGTTATGTACTTGGCTTAGTTAGATTGGATCTATATACATGCTTAGGATCGTATAGCGTTATGCATTAGATCCATGGGTAAATGATAGATATTGTGTAGGCATGGTGCTTATACCGTATTTATCTGCGATTGTACCCAATATGCCAGATCGTGGGGTAGTTCGTGATAGTGACACTTATCTCTGTATGAAAGAGTTAGATAACTGTTCTCAATTATACATGCAATGATAGATACTCAATCTCATATTCTATTCTGTAATCAATATTGATGATTGCTAATCCCTTCCCAGTGGTAAAAGTATAAATAACGATACCTAGAATACTTCCCAGTTAAAATGCTACATCGGTATTAATCTGTGCGCTTGCAGATCCCATTCATTATTTATTTAGAAGAGCAATTGCATATTTCAGTACCGCGTCTCTCATGTCATGCTGGGGATGACAACTTGGCTTAAGTGGTGTGAGGGATAGGTTTGGTATTTTTGGCACCGTTACTAGATTTAGAGAACTTAGTCTACTTTTGGTAATGATGTTAAGAATGCCCAACATATGCCTTCTCTCAAAGTATGTGGTATTTTTGGTATGAGGCATAGTGATATTGCCTTCTCTCTCACCCTACTCTAATAAGGTTTTGATATCTGGAGCTCATAGGTGGGAGACACATAATACATACTTACAAGACATTTATTGCATAGTCAAACCATGGATCCAAAGAAATAAGTCAATAAGTCAAATCAAGATGTGCATGTGTGGCGAATGAATGGTGTATGGTGATGATGGTGATAACAATGGTGAAAGTCTAATTCTACTTTTGCTTTTTTAAGGGGATACATACCTTTCTTGCACTTTGAAGCTTTTTGAGGAGAATGAGATGCTCTATATTTTCTTTTTCTTTCCTCTCAGGTGGGTATCTTGTACCCCTAATTCTACAGTCGGACACTTGTCCATTTTTACCTCTCATCTCACTTTTTCTTTTCTTCGAGGTTCCAGGCACTTGCCCCTTTTTAGTTCCTCGTATTTTTTTTTCTTTTTCTCTTTTTTTAGAGCACTCATCTCCTAAAATAATATAGCAAGTGGTAGTAACCAAGATAACTCGAGCATTTATTTCATAGGGAAAAATAGAAATAGGAGAATGTTTTTGGCTATTCTCTCCCGGATTAGGAGTAGAATAATTTTGGGTGAATCTGGAGATGGAAATGAGTGGATATATGTGGATGCGTACTTCCGGAGTAGAAGCAGCATGTATGAGTGAACGTGCAAGTGAATCTTGATTTTAACCGCATGACAAGGTCCTAAGGGTCTACATAGCTTGACCACACTCAATGCTCATAAGTAGTAAGAAGTAAATATGTGGCTCAAAGTCTAATAAGTATGTATGTATGGCTGTGGAAGGAATTTAAACTCTCATCATACAGGAACTCATCATGCATTATTGAAAAGATTTTCAAAGATAAAATTCTCCAGAATTCTAGCATCTCTAGGAACAGATAAACAACAGCTCAACCTTCCCATATCATATCCGTTAACAACTTAGACTTTAGATCAAGTACTCTTCCCACAAGTTCAGGTTTAGAGCAGATTTAAATTATAAGTTATGCCTAAACTTGAGAGAGATTTCAAATTTATGAACTAGTTATGGCAGAGCAACTATTCATCATTTCCATGTGAGAGCTTATCATAAGGGTTCATAGCAAACTTTATTTATTTAGCAAACTAAGCAAGGATATATATAAAAGCACAAAATATTTATTTGGGTTTTTTTATGATTGTGCATCTTTTTATTATTTAAGTAAAGTATAAACGCGAGTAGAAACACTTAGCAGGATAAATGGGGGTGCTCTCCCCCAAGCTGGATTTTGACGTAATTTCTTCTGATGTAGCTAGCAGGTGGCGGAGGTGTATTTGAATGTCGGCAGCACCCTGATAGTGATTAGGATGTCCTTCGTCTGCTAGTCTTCTTTGATCCTTGAATTCTATGGAGCTCAAATAGACAACAAAGCTTGGTGGAACTCTTGGCAAGGCGTTCGGTGTTTTTAGGTCCTCCGAACGGGACTCCTTGTGTTTTCAGTCGTCCTGGGATTCGCTAGGTGGCGTAGTCGGTGGTTCCGGCAGCGCCTCCTCTTCGTGTATAGCTATCTTCTTTCTCCACACCTGACTCGGTGCTACGGTCTCCTCAGGACGGTTTTGTTCAAGCTGTATGTCTTCAGACCTTATCACTTCTCCTTCGTAGTCTGCCCATCCATCCTTGATGATTTTCCTCCTCTGGTTGCGGTTGCGTCGTCTTCTTCTTGTCCTGACCTGCTTAGAGTCTTCAACTATATAGTTAGGGTCAGTAAAACAGCGGCATACCTTCTTAGAGGAGAAGTGTATGTGGACTTCTCCGATTCCAATATAGATGATGGCTTGGATAGTGTTGAGGAACGGTCTTCCAAGGATGATGGGTGGATCGTACTCGTCTTCTACCATGTCAATGACCTGAAAATCATCTGGAGCTGAATGTATGTTGGTTGTAGGGGCATGGTTCCATGCAGGAGCTGATAAGTGACTGCGGCCATTATGTTGTCATCAAATCCGGTGTCGTAGAGTGTCTTCTGAAAAGAGTATCCATTGATTGTGCACTCGATGCTTGGAACACCAGGGTCGTCCTTCTTGATCAGGAAAGGCAACTTGAGTCGACGATCTTAACCTCCTCCGATAAGGATCCAATGTTTTAAGTCTTCTGGACAAGACTTCTCACCATCTTCATCCTTTAGGTGCATCATTTGATTAGGTGTGGACCTTGACGTCTACACCTCTTGATACAGTGTCACCCATGTTCTTTGTTTGCCCAGCAGTTCGAAGTGCGGTATTGGCAATATCCTGCTCAGTGTGTTTGTGCTCGTAGATCCAGGTCCTTCACTTGGTGGTGTCTGGGAGTTGTAAAACTCTTCCATGTTTTGCTTGAAGTGCACCTGTTCATAGAGACAAGGCAGACATCAAGTGCATGGGCCCTGTTGGTGGAAAATACCAACAGAACCAAAAGTGTATTTGTTCTTCTCTAATCCTTAAGCATAGTGAGCAAGACAAAGTTGATGGATCATGAGTGTAGCATTTGTCAGATCAGATGGCTCAACCTAATAGAAAGATAATCTATCTATATTTATATTTTGTTTATATCTTCCAAAGATTGAATGTGCAACATATTAGCTTATATGATTAGGAGTGTGGGATCACGAAGGTAGTACTAAGAACAAAGATTAAAGGACTAAACATGTTGAATTAATTGGGTTGGTTAATTTGGAGTTACAATTCATACATGTTTGTCTCTTTATCTTATGTGAACGCCAGAACCAAGGAGAAGCTTATAAAAGCGATAGTCAAGTACCTTAAGATGTTACCTTACTTGAAGAGTGATGGTACAGTATCACCTTGTAGAAGCTTTCCTTTCTTAGCGGTTGTGCATCGTGTTTGTGGCACCCTCCATGGATCATCTCTTTATGATGAATGAGCTATGTCCTTCTTGTGCAAATTGTTAAACTTCATGTGTCTCCTTTATCTCCAATGAGTTTGTATCTCAGGACTTCCCAGGTTGATAATGAAAGTTTTCCTACAGGGGTTAGTCCAACAAAATATACCAATGTCTACACAAGCAGTTTTTAGTTCAGTAACCAAACTAGACTCCATGTCTAATCAGATTAAGGAAAGCTATTTAACCTAAGCACCATGCTTACTTTAAAAGCCAATAGAAGTATGTACAGTACTTCCAAACCAACACTTGCTTAAGATAAACATAGGTAGCATGATGGCATTTATAGAGATCTACTCAAATGGAGATGAAGTAGTGTGACTAGTATTTAAAAAATCAAGCATGTCTCAAAGGTAGGGATAACCAACATAGCAACATGGCAAAAGATGTTTTTATGTAAAGTCCTCCCCCAAGCTTGAATTTTGCAAAATTCAAGTTTGGATGAATTTAATTCAATGTTGTGTGATGGTTGGTTGGACATACCTTGTGCTTGTCATTCCTCGGATCTTCTTGCTCTAATCCTAGAAAGGTTAGTGACACCAATACCCGAAGGAATATTTCTACAATTATCTTTATATGCTCAATACACAAGGAAATGTTGCAAAATAATTAGAAGTTCATGTCACAATCTGATAGGTACTTGTTTTAGGACACTAAGCTTGTCCTTGGGAAACCATCAATCAACTCAACGAGATCTGCAATATTTATTATAGACATATGCATCGACAACCGCTCTTTTAAAGTTGTTATAAATAGAAAGGAAGAGAGGGTTGGAGATCTCAAATGTGGTGATAGCACATAGATTTTTAATGCCCTCTAGCCATTGATGTTGCTCTTCTCGATCCTCCTTGTGGTCTCGGTGACTCTTATGAATGGGATGTCTAGAGAGATTCATAGAATTATTGGGAGGTTCAAGAGAAAGAGCGTAGTAGAAATTATTAAGCTCAAGGATGGGTTGGATAGCCGAATCATGGGATTGGAATGTTTGGAAATCGGCTATTGAAACTTCCTTTCCTTGTCTGGGAGATGATTCCTTCTCTATCTCTAGAAATTTTTTATGAAGACTAGTGCAAGAAGGATGTCCACGAATGAAGACATACCTTGCTTTACTAATAGATAAAGAAAGAAAAACTCTACCAAAGGTTATATGATTAAGACCAATGTGAAAATATCGAGGAAAAACATGGTCTTGTAGGGCTATGTTTAAACCAGAATTTATAGAAAGATTAACAGATTCCCTAGGTGTAGCTAAAAGTGCATTATCTTCTTGATTAAAAGATAGGACCTCAGCTATAGAAAAGGGTTGGTTTTGACCTATTGCAATCAACTCCGGACACAGATCATAATTAGGGGCAGGACTTGTTGACTCCCATGGTCTATGGCTGGTCTCCGAAGGTGCAAAGAATTCAATAATAGGTATGGAATTTAAGTTATCCATAAAGATAAAAATAAAAAGATAAAAAATAAAAGAATAAGAGTATAATACAAGATAATAGCAAATCTTAAAGTTATCTCAGGAAACCGTCTTTCTCCCCGGCAACGGTGCCACAAATGCTTGTTGATATTTGGTAACGCAATAAGGAAATGATCCGCAAGCGCATGGATATCGGTGAGCATTTCACCCGGGAGTTTATCCAGAGTATCGTATTTATATTTTTACCACTGGGAGAAAGGGTGCATCTGACTAACCAAATCTATTGCTACTACCCGTTTAGGCTACAAAGAATGTTTCTCGATGTGAGTGATGTATAGAGAAGACTGCAACCGTAGTCTCATTCTAACCTTGGTAAGGATGATCTACTGTTCTATTGGGGAAGCTTACGGAATCTAGACACCACAAAGGATGTTCGACCCGCACCTATAAACCTACCCGTCCAGCTAACGAGATGTGGGATGCAAAGGTAACTCGGAAATGTCACGTTCCTCGCTACTACCACGGTCCAGCTAGTCAGGGGATATCTATGAGTACCCTAGCCTAAACACCATGTTTACGCTAGCAATGATTACTCTAAACTCAACCGGAAGAGATTAAAGTAAACTCATAAACCAAAGAACAATAAAACAAGAACTTACTAGAATTAGAAGTCGAATTACTGAAGAATCCTAGGAGCAAGCCTCGGGTTAGAAGACTTGATCCCGCAGGTACAACCTCGGAGTAGACACCGACAGGCCGGGCTTCCTCCGATCTACACCTCCACTCTATATCTCTCAATCTTGTAGAAACTAGAAGATCTAATTCTACTCACATTGGATGCTAAGCCTAAAAGAAATTTTATTTAGAGGAGAGGTATTCCTTCGAGGGCTCCTCTGAACTCTATGATGAACTTGTTCTCCTCCAGGGGGCAGGGGGTCTGGTTTTATAGTCCCCTCAAGTGAACGTGCGCCATTGGATCAAACCGACATTGATTGGACGGCTATCCTTGATCCTTTAGGTCGGTGGAGCTTAGTCCCGAAAGAGTGTCCTGATCCAACTCTGCAGGGGGGCGGGCGCCCAGGTCAACTGGGCGGGCGCCCAGTGCCTAGCCCCGTTCGGCCTCCGCTTCCTTCCCGTGGCTTCTGGATTCTTCTAGATGTAAGATAATTGCACGGCACGTTAGTATCTCTATGTAATCCTGACGTGTGGGCCTTTCTTCCATATTTCCTAATAACCCCCTGCAGAAATAGACAAACACCAAAACTCATGGAATTCTGTCAGATAAAACCCTAAGTCTGGGTGTTGGTTGCATTTGGATCCTTTTATTTATTTATTTGATGATTATATTTGGTACTTAAGGACCGTAAACACGGGTCAAACATCCTTTGTGGTGTCTAGATTCCGTAAGCCTCCCTAATAGAACAGTAGGTCATCCTTACCAAGGTTAGAACGAGAGTGCGGTTGTAGTCGTCTCTATACATCGCTCACATCAAATCACATTGTTTGTAGCCTAAGGGGTAGTAGCAATAGATTGGGTTAGTCAGATGCACACTTTCTACCAGTGGTAAAAATATAAATACGATACTCTGGATAACCTCCCGGGTGAAGTGCTCACCAATATCCATGCGCTTGCGGATCATTTCCTTATGGGGGGCGCTGTCCCTCTCTTTTGTAGCCCAAGAGGAGGGGGCTCTATGCAAAAAGGGCGATCCCTACATAGAAAGGTCCAAAACCGACCTCCAAGGGCGGTTTCCACTTTCCATCTGCGTTGATCGTAGGTGGAACCGTCCTTAGAAAACCGCCTCGCACGTTCCTCCAGAAGGCGGTGGCCAGGAGGGCCCACCAATGGTGCGGGCGTACCCTGGTGCAGCCGCACCCCCCATGGTGGCGTTTGCCAACCGCCTTCTGGTGGTGGGCTCTGCTCTAGGCCTGGACCTCCCCCGTGGTTACGGATGGATTTGGTTCGGTGTTTTTGTGGGCTTTTCCATTTTATCTTGATTTGTGCCTTTTTTGAATACGCTTTCTCGTGTCTTTTGCACCTTTCCATGTGTCATTCCTGAAATTGACATTCACAACAAAACTTGTGGAAAGGTTAGTTAAAAGCCCTACCATCTATTTATTTTAATTATTAAAATGATGTTTATAATTATAGGATAAGGGGTACCAATAGACGTCTTCTATCAGCATAGCTCTTTTGTCGGGATTGAGCAACTCTCAAGTTATTTTGAATTTGTCTAACTTTGTCTTCAGTTTCCTTTACCAAGTCAACTCCAAAGAACTTCACCGGGTTGAGACCAGTGTAATGGAGTTCGACATCGACGGCCATATAATGCCTCGAATGGAGCCATTTTAATGCTTTCTTGTTAGCTATTGTTATATGAGAATTCTACTTGGGGCAGGCAGTCATCCCACTTGTCTAGAAAATTTAGGGCACATGATCTCAATAGATCTTCTAATTTTTGATTCACCCGTTCAGTTTGCCCACCTGTTTGAGAGTGGTAAGCTGAACTGTATAGAAGCTTGGTGCCCAAGGATTTGTGTAAACATTTCCAAAACTGGAAGACAAATTGAGTGCCTCTATCAGGCACTATTGTCTTTGGCACCCCATGCAGACTTAATATACGATCAAAATAGATCTTAGCATAGATGACAGCAGTGTAGGTTGCTTTTACCGGCAGAAAACGTGCAGACTTGGTGAGACGATCAATGATAACCCAAATGGAATCAAAACCTTTTGTCGTCTTGGGCAATCCCACTATGAAATCCATGCGAATATCATCCCATTTCCATCCTGGGATAGGCAAGGGTTGCAACTCTCCAGCAGATTTGAGATGAATGGCTTTGACTTTTTGACAAGTGTCACATTGGGCTACATAGCGGGTTATTTCTATTTTCATCTTCGTCCACCAAAATCTCTGCTTCAGGTCCTGATACATCTTATTGCTTCCTGGGTGAATAGAATACCTTGTGGTATGAGCTTCATCCAGGATTTGCTGATGTAGCTCAGGTACCTTTGGAACTACTAACCGGTTTTTGAACCAGATTACTCCTGCATCATTCACCTTAAAGTCTGTGGGTGCTCTATTAGAAATTTTCTCTTTGAGGTATTTCATGCCTTTATCTTCTTTTTGTGCCGCTATGATTTGAGCTTCGAGATTGGAGTCAACCTTTAAATTGGCTAGACTCCCCTAGGAAATCATCTCTATTTCTAAATTCTCAAGCTCTTGGCACAGAGTTATATCTCTAGGTGTCACTGTTAAGCAATTATAGTGAGCCTTACAGCTAAGGGCATCTGCTACTACATTCGCCTTGCCTAGGTGATAATGCACCTCAAGATCGTAATCTTTGATCATTTCTAACCACCTTCACTGGCGCATATTAAGTTCGGCTTTAGTAAAAATATACTTCAAGCTCTTATGATCTGTATACAGATGACAAGTGTTTCCCAGTAGGTAGTGGCACCAGATCTTCAAAGCATGTACTACGATGGCTAACTCAAGATCATGGGTCGGGTAATTCTCTTCGTGTGGCTTAAGCTGCCTAGATGCATATGCAATTACTCGACCCTCCTGCATCAACACACAGCCTATCCCTATTCCTGATGCGTCACAATACACATCAAAGGGCTTCTCAATATTCAGCTCGGCTAACACAGGTGCAGTAGTCAACAACCTTTTCATGGTTTGAAAGGCCTGCTCACATTCAGACGACCAAACAAATTTTGTTTGATTCTTGAGAAGGTTGTGATTAGCTTGGCTACCCTTGAAAAGTCAGGAATGAAGTGGCGGTAATATCCCGCCATACCCAAAAAGCTACAAACCTCATAAACTGTAGTAGGAGGCTTCCAACTCAAGACATCTTCTACTTTGTCTGGGTCTACAGTGACTCCCTCCGCTGATAATACATGACCTAGGAAATGAACTTTATCCTACCAGAACTCACACTTGCTGAACTTGGCATATAGTTGGTGGTCTCTCAGACAGGTCAACACAATCCTCAGATGTTAACCATGTTCTTTCTTTGCTTTAGAATAGATCAAGATGTCATCAATAAAGACGACTACAAATTTGTCCTGTTCTGGCATGAAGACGGAGTTCATCAAGTACATATAGTGAGCTGGTGCGTTGGTTAAACCAAAGGACATCACCAGATATTCATACATCCCGTAGCGGGTTGTCAAAGCCGTCTTGGGAACATCTTCCGGCTTAATCTTGATTTGATGGTACCTAGATCTCAAATCAATTTTTGAGAATACTTTAGCCCCGGCTAACTGATCAAATAGCAGGTCAATGCGGGGTAATGGGTACTTGTTTTTAATCATCACTTCATTTAAGGGACAATAATCAACACATAGCCTTAATGTCTGATCTTTATTTTTCACAAATAAGGCTGGGCAACCCCATGGAGATGAACTGGTTGAATAAAACCCTTCTCCAACAACTCCTGTAATTGGGTTTTTTTAATTCATCTAGTTCCTTTGGTGCCATTCGATAGGCTCTTCGAGAATTTGGGGCTGTCCATAGTTTCAATTCTATACTGAATTGAACATCCCGGTCTGGTGGCAGACCTGGTAGGTCCTCGGGAAACACATCCGGGAACTCCTGAACTATTGGGATATTTTCAACTTCTTTCACTGTGGTGGCATGAACTTGTTCAATTGCCTATTTTGGAGTGGCTAGTTGGATTAAGAGGTAAGAATTACTACTGGGCAATTGCATCTTGATAGTTCTATGCAGGATGTCTAGCACAACCCCTCGTTATGCCATCCAGTTCATGCCACATATATCATCAATATCTTGATCTTTAAGAACAATCATGTTGGTAGGAAAACTATGCCCACCAAATTCGATGGGTATCTGATAAACCATTTCCTTAGAACTTAGTCGTCCCCCTGGCGACTGTATATAGAAATGATCTTTAGTTTCCCTAATGGGTATGTTATGCTTTATCACAAAGGTGCGATTGATGAAAGTATGGGATGCACCAGAATAAAAAAGCATTAAAGCGGGATGATTAGCAACAGGAAACGTACCCATCATCACCGACTCACCTTCTTATATGGTTTCAACCTCCGTATGAAAAAACTTGTCCAACTTTCTTTGCGGGTTTACCCCTCTGTGCATTTTGTCCTTTTTAAGCCACATTTTTAAACTGGCTTAGTTGAGGTTGGCTGGCAGGCGGCCTTTGGAAATTGAGGTTATTTTGTCTAGGGTAGGGGCATTCCTTGGAGAAATGTCCGGGTTTACCACAATTATAGCAAGGGTAATTGTGGTTCGGCGGAGCAGTAGGACGAATGCCTTGGGCGTTCGGCTGGCGTGGTGCTGCAGCGATGGCAGTAGGTCTAGGATAAACCTGTTGCCTAGGCCGATAGTGTAGAGAAGGAAAAGAACCATGAAAAGTTGGCTGCACCGGGAAGCGCCCATGGCTCTGAGGGTGATAAATGATTCTCTAGCGCTTTTGACCGCGACCAGAGAAAGAGGAAGAAGCAGCCTTCTTCTTTGCTTCCTTATGCTTCTTATTTTTCTCTTCTGAGGCGATAGCAATGTTAACCGCCTCATAGTAGGTAGCATTCTGACATGTAGTCATCATTGTTTGCAGTTTAGTATTGATGCCACGCATAAAGCAGGCCTTCTTCTTCCGGTCCGTGTTCACATGCTCAATGGCATATTGAGAAAGGTGATGAATTTAGCCACATATTGCATCACACTTTTATCGCCTTGTCGCTAGGTGAGGAATTCTTCTACTTTCATTGCCATAAGTCCCTCTGGAATGTAGTGGGCGCGAAAAGCATCCTTAAACTCTGTCCAGGTGACCTGGTGTCTAGGATTTTGGATGGCAAGAAAATTTTCCCACCACGCCCCTGTAGCTCCCCGAAGCTGCTGGGCAGCAAAGAGGGGTTTCTGAGTTTCTGAGCAACGAATCAGACTAAATTGATGCTCCATTGTTCGGAGCCAGTCATCAGCCTTCAAGGGTTCATCTGCCTTTGTGAACACTAGGGGCCTCGTCTCAGTGAAATCTACATAACAAGTCTCTCCCTCCAGATTATTCTGAACTCAGAAATTTGAGGGAGGATGGGGTTGTCGTTGCGCCAACTCGCGCAACAGATGAGCATTATCGGTGGTGGCACTGAGAAGAACAACAATAGCATCACTTGGGAAGGCGGAGCAGGTGGAGGGTTGGGGATGTCCTCCCCTCCTTGAGAGGGTCCAGCTCAATTAGATCCGCGGGTGCGCATCGGCATCTGCTACAACAGTTACATTTACTTATTACCTCAGGAACCCCACATCTCATAAACATATTTTACATAACTCAACTTATTTATCATACAACTCACATCAACATTTCAACATACTTAAAACAAACGATTACAACTTTGCAACTTAAAACACACTTTACTGCTAACCCAACCCAACTACGGTAGTCTAGAAAGCTCTACAACGACGCCACCCGCAACCCCACTGAACTAGTCGGTGTGGTCAGAACCATAGCCCGGGTCATCGTCATTATCGCCGTGGTCGTCCCCTGGGTTGTCGTCACCAGAGTCGGGTTCCTCCTCACTGCTGGGGTCTTGGTCAGGCTCTCCCACATCTGCTAGCTCTCCATCAGTATCCATCTCCCCTTCCCATGGAGGTGGATGAAGCTGATGATACAAGTCGAATGCAATATCCTGGTATTGCATTGCCATATCACTGACTGTGTCCAGATGGTGTGCCAACTCAAGTTTCTCAAGTTGTAATTGATCCTCCTGTTGCCACGCGACGTCCCTCTGTGTGGTGACAGTGGTCGCCATCTTCTTGTATAAATTCTCGGTGTACTTGCTTTTAGTTAGCTTAGCCTTCATGCGGGTCAGCTCGTGCTCATCATTACTCTTGGCCTCTTCTTCCTGGGCAATGGCTGCATTACGCTCTTCCACCATGCGGATCAGCATCGCCTCACAATTCTCCGTGGCTTGTTTTTGATTTGCCAGTTGGGTTTTGAGCTCGCCAATTTCCATAACCTTGAACATTCTTTCTCTAGTCACTTCCGTCAACTCTGCTAACAACCTCTCTATCTCCTGTTGAGATTGGGAGCGACTGCTACTAGCTTGATCATTCCTCAGGGCCAGTTGATGTTGGCGCACTCCCTTGGGACCTGTTCTCTTGCGAGGAGTTTGCTTCAGACGGCCCATCCTATAGAGGGTGAGTTTAGATTAGTAAGGGAGACCTTAAAGGTTAGCAAGAATGGGAATGATCCTATTCAACCCAACCCAAATAAAGAGGAAGGTAATTAACCAAGTGATATGTCATGATGCATGCACGTACTTACGATTCGTAATAGAAGTCCACAATCATATCAATTAATTTTTTTTACAACATAGGGCTATACTTTATGCTGCTCCTTCACATGGCCTTAACAACTCTAGTAAAGCCTACAGACAAGGGTAAGGAAAAGCTAAAGCACTTGGACTCAAAATAGGCAAGTTTAGAATATTAGATCCAAATAGATTTGAAGTTTTTCAAAGGATACAATAGTCATCTTAGCAATGAATGCTCTGATACCAGTTGTGGCAGAACCTCCTAAGTAGCTAGGTTCGCCGACACCTGTCATTGTCCCAAAGACCTCTGATGGTGGTGTCGGGGATCCAACTACTCTAGAAGCCCGATGAGCATCCCAGGACGCTCACTCCACTGCTACCTGGGGCGTAATAACCGAGCTCGTCCTAACCACTAGCCATGGTCAATTAACGAGAACTTCTTCTTCTCGGCCTTATATGATAACAAGTGACCACCTTAACACCAGGATCATTCATTGCAAAGACATTGCAGTATCACCAACAGTATATAACCAAAGTAGCATTTCAGAGTAAAACAGCGGAAGTATTACATAATTTCATTTACAAAAGTGGTTCATCAAAGTAGGACTTAGATAAAGTGTTAGTACAAGCCAGGTCCAATGGAGCAACTTTAACCATATTACAAAGATTACAAACTTACAGACCTGGCCCACGGGTCACGCTCATTCCTCATCGTCGTCAACCTCGACGACGGTCACGCAACAGGGTCTGAAATAAGTCAGCTCCTGAACTTCACCTGCAATAGGTGTTAAAACCCTGAGTACTCGAGTACTCAACAAGACTTATCCGGTAAAAAAGAGAAGAACTTAGGAATGTAGGCTTAGGGTAGACAAGGAGTGGCTGAGCAAGGAGCCAAGTTGTTTTGCATAAAAGCTTACTAATAGTGCATCCTTACTTTCAAGTTTTAGCCACGAATTGCTCACCTCGAGAGGCCGAGGAATTCGAGGATAGTCTATCTAGTTGCTTTTTACAGACACGTCTATAAATTCCTAGTCCTTCATAACAATGTTATTCATCTGACGGCCATAGCTTCATGTCACTCTGAGTCCGGGAATTGAGATCTGAACTTCATGAGACATTTTCTTTTTCCCAGTTCATAACTTAGTTGCATATTTAACTATGATCGGGGTCAGTGGATTGAGTCTCCCAATAAGGGAGCAACGACGATTCAAACCGCTTAGCAATCCAGCTGGAGTTCCTAACCACCCGACATATGTAGAACCAAATCTTGCATATGTCAACCTAAATCTAGCTCTCCCAAAATCTGATCGGGTTCACGGCACCCGAGGGCACAATGCTCCACCGTCCAGCCCATTTGCTAGGAGGGTACACGCTACTCTCACCATTGCTCCACGCCTAGTGCGCGAGTTGCCGCTCTCATCGAGGAATCACAAGACCGGGCTTACCGAGGGCAAGTGGCTAGTACTATACATTCTCAACCCAGCAGGCGAACTACGGACCAGTCCTTAATCGACACAGGTGGAGACACTACTTTAAGACTCCATTCTTAAAGCAAGTCCACCGACCGGTCTCAAGTTGAAACATCATTGACCATAAAAGTATTCCACAACAACCCTTCAAACTTTCTTAGTTGAAAACCTATCTAATATGTAGGGCTAAACATCACTACGTAGTTTTTAAAATAAAACAGTGCCAAGGATAGGATAACAAATATCAAGGTAGTAAATGCAACAGATAGGTTAAACCCAATTCTTGACTATGTAATCCAACATTTTTACTTCATAAGTGACAAAAGATTTAAAACATTCAAGGAAGGGTTAATGCATTTGGGGCTTGCCTTGGTTGTAGAGCTGAGTGGGTTTCTCGGAGACTTCTCAAGTCTCGGATCCAACTTCCTAGAACGGAACACCAACCTCAGGGTTCGGTTCAACGGTCGCTCCTTCAGTCACGTGCACTATACGTAAAATGATGTATGCTCATGATATGCTTATGGCACCACATAAGAAGGACCGAGTTGAGTACAATTTTCCTTCTCGGTGCAAGGACATGCTAAGCAGTAATTACAGTCGTTTATTACATTAATGTTTTTACCCAAGAGGTTGCATCAGTGAGCTAAGACCTTTCTTAATTTACAATTATTCTTAATTAACTAATTATTAATCTTAATTATCTTAAGTAATCCTTAAATAAGTGTTAATGATAATAATTAAACATTAATACCAAACAATAATTACAGGCCAAAGGTCATTAAGATTAATGACCTGAGGTCATCACACAATCCCAAAAGCACTCAAATCCTAAATTAAGAAATTAAGCTAGTTATTATCTAATTATTTTAGGGTTATTACTTAATTATTAATTAAGGGTATATTAATATTTTATTCAAACATTACCCAAATGCCACCAAATTTTGTGTGAAGCCAGGAAATAATATTCAGAGACATCACACAAATTTTGGTGATTTTTGGACACATTAATAAATTCCTAAAATTCAGGGAAGTTTTATTTACTGAATAAAGGATACAATTTTTATACAGGTTCAAAGTATGAGAAAATGGAATTTAGCATTTTTCCTATGTTTTACTCACTGCATAGAACATACTCAATTATTTTTAGTATTTTTGGATCAGCACATAATTTTCTACACAAAATCAAACATAAATCAAAATTGCACAAAAAGGAAAAAGGAAAACGACACTGTGCCATGGGCAGCCCAGTAGCTCGGCCCGCAGGCCGACCCAGCAGCTTGGCCCGCGCGCTGTGCGTGCCCTCCTTCCTCACGACGTCACTGACAGCGGGCCCCCGCTGTCAGCTTCATCTCCTACTCTGCCGGCGGCTCGGCCGCGCTTTCGGTCGCCATTAGCGGGGGCCCCAACCCGCGCTGAGGTGCGCAACGGCCTCGCCCCAACTCTACGACTCCATTGCAACCACCCATGAACGCTCTACTCCTCTCTCTCTACCTCGACCACACGCATGGCGGATGGCCGCGTCGGTCGCCCATAGACCGGTCGCGAGGGGTCGGTAGAGCACGAGATAGCGCGATAGGGAGCTTTAGGGAAGAGCAAGGAGCATGGTGCTCACGTCACCGTGGTGGGAGAGGCGGCCGAGGGTGCTGGCGATGGTGGCGGTGTCTTTGGGTGGGCGCTCTGGGCTCGGCGACGTTGTTCTGACAAACCTGCTCGTGAATAAGAAAGAATAGCGAGCGCATGAGCTACGGGATAGCAAGGGGAGGCTCTAACACTGGTTACCACAGCTTGATACCTCCTGTGATGGCCTGACCACGAGGAAGGGCTCACGGTGGGTGGGGTGGCTGGAGTTGGAGAAGAAGAGGGAGTCCAAGCGACTGGAGAGGCGAGAAAGCTCTCCTGGGCGTGCACTGGGTTCGCAAGGGGGTGGCGGAGATGAGGGTAGATTCAATTTGGCCAGAGAGGGAGCGAGTGGGGTGTATTTCGCAAGGGATGGTCGTCGGCATTCTCTTACTCTGGGACGGTGAAAAATGTGACGCCGTCCACGCTGGTGCTCAAGGGAGGAGGGAAACGAGTCCTGGGAGTCCATGTAGCTTGGTGACGCAGGTAGGTAAGCAGCTGCGTGCTCGCACATGCGCACGTGGTGGCGTTTGCCGCTGCGGACAGTGGCAGGGGCGCTCGTGATCCCCATTGGATCACTGTAGCCAAGCCTATCTTCCCCCTTTCTGTCCTTTTGCAAAATACTCCCAAAATTTGAACTGAAGTCAAATTTCTGCCAAAACAAAAGTTGTTTAGAATTTCGGATGCTACAAAACATCTTTAAGGGTCCAGTGCTGATTTTGATTGGAAGGGCATGCATTTGAGGAAAACAGTTTGAGATTGAAAATTCCAAATGGGGGATTTCAATTTGAATTGGGGCAGAATAGAAATTCCAAAATTACTTTTGATTTCTCCCAATAACATGAAAATTTCCCAAAATAAAAGTTATTCATTTTGATGAGCTCTACAACTTTCATTTTGATCACTTTCCAAGATTCCAACTAGATTTTGAATTAGGCATTCAAATTGGAAAAGGGGACAATTTCTGGAAATCTGTATTTTCAAAATTACTTTGAATTTTGTATTGAAACTTCAAAAACTCAAAAGACCAAAGTTGTACATCTTGTCAAGATCTACAACTTTTCTTTTGATCTCATGCCCAAATTTTGCTTAGTTTTTAAGTTGCACAAAGGGGGTAAAAATTAGGGTTTTAAAATTGGGGTTTTCTCCCACCTTTCCTCGAAACCCTCCAACACTAAGGATAACACAACCACACAAGCATCATTTCACAACATAAGCACACTTTAGTTCCCTAAGCACAAGCAACCAAACTAAACTTGTTTTAAGTTGATGCATCAGGATATGCTCAACAAATATGCTATGCAATGCTTATGATGACATGATCGAGTTTTAGTGTCCGTAACATCAGGGATGTTATAATAAACTATATAATTAATTATTTTTTATCTATATTTAATACTCTATACATGCGTCGAAAGATTCGATGTGATTAAGAATCTTGAAAATTTTTTGGAACTAAACAAGGCCTGTCCATCCAATCTACTATGAGCCCCTTCCCGCATGGCACAGTTAAGAATGAGACGGCAGTCGTAGGTAAATTCTCTCTGCAGCTCCTAGCATATATGGCCAACCAGACCTCACGGCATAGCATGGGTATGGACACGGTCGAGCATGGCATGACTAGGCATGACACTATTGGGCATGGTGCTATCGTCATGATGTGCCGCATCGTGTTGTCATGCCAAACTCTTGGTATAGGAATGACACTATAGCTTATTTGTCGTGTCATGGCTTGTCGGCGAGCATAGTGGCCCCCGTGTACTTCTGCAAGCTCGGCAACGCGCATTGGCCCATTGAACGATTCAACACCATCACAGACGTGTGGTGCTATAGCCGAACATGTCACCGCATGGACACACAGCAGTCGGCATCGCAAACTCGTCCCCTAGCCGTGCGCGCTGTAACTGCTGCTATTGCCGCCATTGCTGTCATAGACTCATCGCATGGTCGTATGTGTTGTTGTTGCTGCTGCTGCCATCGCAAACTCATCCCTGCCGCACTTGCTGCTGATATAACAGAAGCGCAGCCCACACCATGGTGTTCGAGATAGAATACGAGAGAGTGAAGAACTTAGGGTTTACCTCATACTTTTCATCCAGTGACTGAAGTTCATCAAGATTTCACAAACAGTGGACATAGATCTAGCTACATAGTGTCGGCCTAAAATTTTGTGTCATGCACGTGCTAGCCATATGGGGCCAAAGTCGTGGCCTAGGCACGATACTACGATCGGGCTATGGCAGGTAAAAGGTCCTAATATGGCTAGAGGGGGGTGAATAGCCTATTAAAAAACGACAAACTCAGTAGAGCAAGAGGTTAGTAAATAACAAAGTGAAGCTTTTTACTCTAGCTTTAATGAGATGTTTGCAAGCCACATAACCAACAATTCTAGTTGCTATAATCACTAGGCACATAAGAACTATGTCTCTACTTACACTAGAGAGCTACCTAAAGTTTCTATACAAGTAAGTAAGCTACTCTAGTTTCCAGGAATGTAAGAGAGAGGGTTTGATATTTATACTGCTGCATAGAGGGGATGACCAATTATAATAATATGAAGTTCAATCACTGGGAGAAATCCAATAAATAATCACAATGGAGATACACAATTTTCTCCTGAGGTTCACGTGCTTGCCGGCACGCTACGCCCCCGTTGTGTCGACCAACACTTGGTCGTTCAGTGGCTAAGAGGTGTAGCACGAACCTCATCCTCACTAGGACACTACAAGAACCTACCCACAAGTGAGGTAGCTCAATGACACAAGCAATCCACTAGAGTTACCCTTTAGCTCTCCACCGGAGAAGGTACAAAACCCCTCACAATCACTAGGAGATGGCCATAAACAATCACCAACTCGTGCCAATACTCCTTCGGTGCTCCAAGCCGTCTAGGTGGCGGCAACCACCAAGAGTAACAAGAAAACCAGAGCCAAAATGATCCTCAAGTACTACTAGATGCAATCACTCAAGCAAATGCACTTGGAATCACTCTCAATCTCACAAAGATGGTTAATCTACGAAGGAGATAAGTGGAAGGTGTTTGCTTAGTCTCACAAGGATGTCAAGTATGCTAGAATGCTAAGAGAGTGAGCCCCAAGCTGGCCAACAACTATTTGTAAGCCCCTCAAACAAATAGAGCTGGCTCTTTCACTCGACAGCAATCGGGACCACCAGACGCGCAGCAGGTGACCACCAGATGCTCAACCCCTGCGTCCGGTGCTCCAAATCTAGCCACGTGTCAGCTAATCGAACCTTGCGCATCCAACTAGAATGGTCAATATTTGAACCACCAGACATGGTCAAGTAGATACTGAATGTGTCTAGTGCATACCGGTCACGTACGCAGAGAGGTTTCTCAAACGCGCGGGGTCACTAGACGCAACCATCGAACACGCCAGGTCAGCACCAGACCCTTACTTAGAGAGCACAGCAAACCTACTGCTGAAGCCAAGCCACACCGGATGTAGGAACAGGGTCTAGCCCACGTCCAGTGCTCAGCGTCTAGTGCACGCTGCTAACTTTGCTAGAGACTAACAACACACCGGATGCGTAGGCTCAGCGTCCAGTGCCTGTGATTAGAGCGTTCGGTGAATGTTTTTCAGTGAGAGACACTCCATCGACTTCTCCAAACTTTCCACCGGTGCAATAAAAATATGCATTTCATTTTCTCAAAAGCATCGAATCCCAACTTCACCTCCTTCTCAAAGATTGCAAAAGCATCACTCTTGTCACTATGAAAGAATACCCATGTATATCTTGTGAAATCATCCACTATCATAAATCTATATTTATTTCCACCAATGCTTGTGTATGTAGTTGGTCCAAATAAATCCATGTGCAACAACTCAAATGCCTTGCATGTACTCATGATACTTTTCTTTGGATGTGTGTCGCCAACTTGTTTTCCGGCTTGACATGCACTACAAGGCTTGTCTTTCTCAAATGTGACACCTTTCAAACCTCTAACAAGATCAGGCTTGACTAACTTGTTCAATTGTTTTATTCCATCATGACCAAGCCTTCTATGCCATAACCAACTCGTGCTAGATTTAGTGAGCAAGCATGTTGATAATTGTGCTTCACTAGCATTGAAATCAACCAAGTATATATTCTCATATCTAAAGCCTTTGAATATCAAGTTAGAGCCATCTACACTTATGATCAACTCCAAATATGCATTTGAAACCAAGATCACAAAGTTGAGCTACAGATAGCAAATTGAAGTTTAAGCTCTCTACTAGTAGCACATTGGAAATGCTCAAGTCATTGGATATAGCAATTTTACCGAGCCCTTTGCCCTTGCCTTTGCCATTCTCACCAAATGTGATACTATCAACACCATTGTCATCATTTGTATTAATTGAATTGAACATTCTTGAATCACTGGTCATGTGTTGTGTGCACCCTCTATCAAGCACCCAATGCCTTCCTTTGGCTTTATAATTTACCTACAAAACAAATCAATGTTTCTTAGGTACCCATACTTGTTTGGGTCCTTGGAGGTTAGTGACTAAGCTTTTTGGTACCCAAATGACCTTCTTGTGAGGACCTACAATTGGTGTACCAACAAATTTAGCATGCACACCCTTCTCACCCTTGGTAAGCACATAACAAGAATCAAAAGGAATGTAAGGTACATTAGCAATTTTCTTGTTCTTGTTCATTTTGTTGCAATTATGCTCTAGGTGCCCAACTTGCTTGCATCTATTGCAATACCGACCATTGCTCTTCACAAAACTAGTTTTGTGAGTTGCAAAGGCCTTCTTGCATTTCTTGGGAGTATAGTCTAATCCCTCTTTATTGAGAGAAAACCTTTGGCTACCCAAGCATTTTAGCAAGCGGGCCTCACCACCATAGGCCTTACCTAGGGCATGAGTGAGCTCATTCACCTCTCTCTTGAGAGTCTCATTCTCAACTTTTAGTGAGGCATCACAAGTGACACCGACACTAGAAGTAGAGGTAGAGTTGGTTGTGGTGGATGAAGACCTACAAGAAGAGTTAGTGGCAACAACAATAGGTGGGTTAGATGATTCCTTAATTAAGTCGCATGTTGTGCCCCCATCGCATGATTGTTGGGCATTCTTAACGTCATTACCAAAAGTAGACTTAGTTTTCTATTTCTGATAATGGCGCCAAAAATGCCAAACCTATCCCTGATGCCACTTAAGCCAAGTTGTCATCCCTAGCATGACATGAGAGACGTGGTATTGAAATATGCAATTGCTCATCTAGATAAATAATAAATGGGATCTCCAAGTGCACAGATTAATACCGATGTAGCATTTTAACTGAGAAGTATTCCAGGTATCGTTATTTATAATTTTACCAATGGGAATGGATTACTAATAATGATAGAATGAAATATGGAACTAAGTATCATTGCATGTGTAATAGAGAGCATTCATCTATCTCATCAATACAGGGATAAGTGTCACTTAAAATATAGATAAAATATGAATGGTGACAAAGATAACTATTCTGATCAGCATAACTAGCCACATATGATAATGATAAGCACCACAACAGATATTCTAGCAAGTTATTAGCATGGAATTAGGATGAACTACAAGAATATTTCCTAAGTTATTCTTAACTATAAAGTCTAGCATATCATAGTTAGTGCAATTATACTTGGCAATTATTGCGAGACAAGATTATGCTCATGCATAGTGATATTATCAAGGAAGATGAGAAAGATAGCAATCACTCCCCTATAATAATGTTGCTCTGCCTACCCTATACACAGGAGGGGGACTATATAAGAATCAACAGAGCTGTCACCACCGCGAACCACTCCACGATCCAGCATATAGGGTACAATCGCAGATAAATACGGTATAGGCACGACGCCTACACAATACTTATCATTTACCCATTGTACACATGGATAAACGCTATACGATCCTAAGCATGTATATAATTCCGATCTAACTAAGCCAAGTATATAACTACGATAAACTAAGAACGATATAATTGTAAATATAAACAAGTAGAGCAAAGTAATAGTCAATATATTGAAATAGAGTAAAGTCATATTCATAATATTGAAGAATAATGATGAACAAATGAAGAACAATAGAGTAATTACCAAGAATCCTCTTGACAGATCCAGAAACCAATCGAATATGTAGCTATGCTAAACTAGAGATCTAGTTGATGTGGTGGCTCTAGGGCTTGATCAAAGGCTCTTCTCCTTGCATGAATGAATGAATTAGGGTTTGAAAGACGTCTCCTCCAGGGGCCTGGGGCCTTGCTTATATAGCCCTCCCAAATGAACGTGGGCCGTCGGATCAAACCGACCTTAATCGTGCAGTTTTCCTTGACCCCTTAGGTCGGTGGAGCATGATCCGTGAGGTAGAGCCTGATTGGCTCTCAGGCCAGGGCAGGCACCCTAGGGGGAGGGCAAGCGCCCTACCCCCGGGCCTACTCGGCCTCCCGCTCATTCCCGTGGCTTCTGGAGTCTTCTAGATGATGGAAAATTGCCACACATGTTAATATCTCTATGTAAACCCGACGTGTGGGCCTTTCCTCCATATTTCTTGATAACCCCCTACAGAAATAGATAAACACCAAAACTCGTGGAATTCTGTCAGATAAAACCCTAAGTCTAGGTGTTGGTTGCATTTAGATCCTTTTCTTTGTTTATTTGATAGTTAAATTTGGTATTTAAGGACCGTCAACAACTCCCCCAAGCTTACCTCTCGCTCGTCCTGATGAGGACATCGCCACGCTAGATACGTTGACACCATCGTCTTTTCCAAGTTGCAATTCATCTCCTACTCAACTACCACGTCACTCTCGGATTCAGCAAACATGTCGTCAGTGTTTTGATCATAACTTCTTCATATGACATCAAAACGGGGTGATTTTAGACTCGTTGGAAAAGGGACAACAACGCCGTCGTTTTGGATCTGGTCCCAGGTCTAGATCCTTCGTGGATTAATCGTTATGTTCACGCCAAGGTGCTATGCCACCTATTTTGGGCCAACTTGGTCATGTATCGAATTCGGGCCTTAAGCCCATGTTGTGGGCGCCTCCCCCTGGTCGTCTCCAACCTTAGGTCGTTTCTCCTTTATATTCCACACAGCCGCCACTATTTAGACTTGGGTTTTGTTTAGAGTTTAGTTTTCCATCGAGAATCTGAATCGTCCATTGTAACTGTGGTGACAAATCTTTTTACAGTGATCCTGGGCCCCCGTTCTTGATCTCCTCCACTGTGTCGATTAGTCCTTTGGAACCGAGTTCTTGAACCCTCATTG
The DNA here is from genome assembly GCF_000003195.3 of Sorghum bicolor. Classification (NCBI taxonomy): domain Eukaryota; kingdom Viridiplantae; phylum Streptophyta; class Magnoliopsida; order Poales; family Poaceae; genus Sorghum; species Sorghum bicolor. The sequence continues at coordinate 32,960,819 of NC_012878.2, forward strand.
AATATTCGCATCATTTACATCTACAATTTCAGATTGCGTGTTTATACTTTCTTGATTGTGTTCTTCGATTCGCTTGCAGGAACAGCCTTCTTGGCGAGGTCAATCAAGTTGTGCTTGGTTGATAACCAACGGAGCAGTGGTGTAATGGTTGCAGGGTTTGAATCGTGTTGATTAGAAGCCGGATCGCGAACGTCAAGTTCTCTACAATCGAATTTATCAACTACTTCTCGGAAGATCGGGCCTGGTCTCATCACGTCCCTGAGCAAGGATAGGCTTAGTGATGGATTGGAAGTTGCTGCAATGCCTTTGTATGTCGACAGTACAAATGCTTTCAAACAAGGTCTCATCTCTTAGTTAGAGCAAACTGTTAAGACTTAAAACATACTCATTTTACCTTCCACCATGGGGCTTGGAACCGTCACTTGTGTCTTGAGCACTTGAAAGATAGAGCGGTCAAGTCAAGCGCCATGTCTCTTGTTCTTCCATCAACTATAGCTCTAAAGTTTTTGCAGATTTTCAAATAAAACTCAGAGATTCCTTGTGAGACTCTCTCAAAATCTCTCTTTTGTGGTATTTCTAGATCATTACCAAGGCAGTAATGGTATATGCCTTCTCTCAAAGTATATGGTATTTCTGGTATGAGGCATAGTGACATTGTCTTACTCTCTCACCCTACTCTAATAAGGCTCTATAACTGGAGCTCATAGGTGGGAGATAAAGAATACATACTTACAAGATATTGATTGCATAGTCAAACTATGGATCTAGAGAAACAAGTCAATAAGTCAAATAAAGATGTGCATGTGTGGCAAATGAATGGTATATGGTGACGATGGTGATTATGGTGAAAACAATGGTGAAAGTCTAATTCTACTTTTGCTCTTTTGAGGGGATGCATACCTTTCTTGCACTTTGAAGCTTCTTTAGGAGAATGAGATGCTCTATATTTTCTTTTTCTTTTCTCTCAGATGGGTATTTTGTACCCTGTTGGGCATTCTTAACGTCATTACCAAAAGTAGACTTAGTTTTCTAATTCTGATAACGGCGCCAAAAATGCCGAACCTATCCCTCATGCCACTTAAGCCAAGTTGTCATCCCCAGCATGACATGAGAGACGCGGTATTGAAATATGCAATTGCTCTTCTGAATGAATAATAAATAAGATCTGCAAGCACACAGATTAATATCGATGTAGCATTTTAACTGGGAAGTATTCCAGGTATCGTTATTTATATTTTTACCACTAGGAAGGGATTTCTAATCATCAATGTTGATTACAGAATGGAATATAGAATTGAGTATCTCTCATTGCATTTGTAATAGAGAGCATTATCTATCTCTTTCATACATGGATAAATGTCACATAAAATATAGATAAAGTATGAATGGTGAAAAAGATAATTAATCTGATTAGCATAACTAGCCACGTATAATAATGATAAGCACCTCAACAGATATTCTAGCAAGTCATTAGCATGGAATTAGGATAAACTACAAGAATATTTCCTAAGTTATTCTTAACTATAAAGTCTAGCATATCATAGTTAGTGCAATTATACTTGGCAATTATTGTGAGACAGGACTACGCCCATGCATAGTGATATTATCAAGAAAGATCAGAAACATAGCAATCACTCCCCTATAATAATGTTGCTCTACTTACCCTATACACGAGAGGGGGACTATATAAGAATCAATGGAGCTGTCACTACCACGAACTACCCCGCGATCCAGCATATAGGGTACAATCGCAGATAAATATGGTATAGGCACCACGCCTACACAATACTTATCATTTACTCACTGTACACATGGATAAATGCTATACGATCCTAAACATGTATATAATTCCAATCTAACTAAGCCAAGCATATAACTATGATAAACTAAGAACGATAAAATTGCAAATATAAACAAGTAGAGCAAAGTCATAATCAATATATTGAAGTAGAACAAAGTCATATTCATAATATTGAAGAACAATGATGAACAAATGAAGAACAGTAGAGGAATTACCAAGAATCCTCTTGACAGATCCGGAAACCAATCAAAGATTGACTCCTTCTAGTTCTAATCTTATGTAGCTATGCTAAACTAGAGATCTATTGATGTGGTGGCTCTAGGGCTTGATCAGAGGCTTCTTCTCCTGAGATGGATAAATGAATTAGGGTTTCAGAGCTCCTCTACTCTAGGGGCCACGGGGTCTGCTTATATAGTCCGTTGGATCAAACCGACATTAATCGCACGGTTTTCCTTAATCCCTTAGGTCGGTGGAGCATGATCCCCGAGGTGGAAGCTGATTGGCTACCTGGCCAGGGCGGTCGCCTAAGGGGGGAGGGCAGGCGCCCAAGGGGGGAGGGCGGGCGCCCTGCCCCCGGGTCCACTCGGTCTCCCGCTCGTTCTCGTGGCTTTTGGACTCTTCTTGATGTTGGATAATTGCGGTGCACGTTAATATCTCTATGTAAACCCGACATGTGGGCCTTTCCTCCTTATTTCCTGATAACCCCCTGCAGAAATAGACAAACACCAAAACTCGTGGAATTTTGTCAAATAAAACCCTATGTCTGGGTGTCATTTGTATTTGGATCCTTTTCTTTGTTTATTTGTTGATTATATTTGATACTTAAGGACCGTAAACAAACTCCCCCAAGCTTACCTCTTGCTCGTCCCTGAGCAAGGATAATCTCAGTGATGGATCAGAAGTTGCTGTAATGCCTTTGAGTTTTGATAGTACACATGCTTTCAAATAAGTTCTCATCTCTGAGTTAGAGTAAACCGTCAAGACTTAAAACTTACTCATTTTACCTTTTACCATGGGACTTGTAACCGCCACTTCTATCTTGAGCAGTTAAAAGATAGAACGGTCTAGTCAAGTGCCATGTCTCTTATTCTTGATCAGCTATAGCTCTGGAGTTTTTGCAAATTTTAAAATAAAACTCAGAGATTCCTTGTATGACTCTTATATCTCTCTTTTGTGGTATTTCTGGATCCTTACCAAGGCATTGATGGTATATGCCTTCTCTTAAAATATGTAGTATTTGTGGTATAAGGCATAGTGGCATTGCCTTCTCTCTCATCCTACTCTAATAAGGCTTTTGATATCTGGAGCTCATAGGTGGGAGATAAAGTATACATACTTACAAGACATTTATTGCATAGTCAAACCATGGATCTAGAGAAACAATTCAATAAGTCAAATCAAGATGTGCATGTGTGGCGAATGAATGGTGTATGGTGATGATGGTGATAACAATGGTGAAAGTCTAATTCTACTTTTTGCTCTTTTGAGGGGATACATAGCTTTCTTGCTCTTTGAAACTTTTGAGGAGAATGAGATGCTACGGTGGTTCCGGCGGCGCCTCTTCTTCGTGTATAACTATATTCTCTCTCCACACTTGACTCAATGCTACGGTCTCCTTAGGACAGTTCTATTTAAGTTGTATTTCTTCAGACCTTACCACTTCTCCTTCGTAGTCTGCCCATCCGTCCTTGATGATTTGCCTCTTCTGGTTGCAGTTGCGTCGTCTTCTTCTTTTCTTGACCTACTTAGAATCTTCAACTATATAATTAGGGTCAGTAAAATAGCGGCGTACCTTCTCAGAGAGGAAGTGCATGTGGACTTCTCCGGTTCCAATGTAGATGATTGCTTTAACAATGCTGAGGAAAGGTCTCCCAAGGATGATGGGTGGATCATACTCGTCTTCGCCCATGTCAATAACCTGAAAGTCTGTATGGACATAATGATCGTCTATTTTGACAGGACATCAGTTACTATACCTTCAACCTTTCGGAATGTCTGATCTACCATCTGGAGTTGAATGTATGTCGGTTTTAGTGGCGTGGTTCCGAACAAGAGCCGATAGGTGACTGCGGCCATTATGTTGACGCCTGATCCGGTGTCGCAAAGCGTTTTGTAGAAGTTGTACCCATTGATGGAGCAATGGATGCTTGGCATACCTGGGTCATCCTCCTTAGTTAAGAAGGGTGACTTAAGTCAATGATCTTGACCTCCATGAACTGCAGTGACCATCTTAGCTGACTCGGTCCACACTTGCTTGTTCCTGTTCCTCCTGTTGGTCCTCTTCCTTGGTTCATGTCGGGATTGCTCTGGGATTTGTGTAGTCTTGTTCTTGAAGGAAAACGTCTCCTTCCTCCCTTTGATGTAGAAACTAATGTTGGCAGCACTAGCGTAGATGACAGCTCCCGAGGTGTTCAGGAATAGCCTCCATAAGATGACGGGTGCCCTCTCATCATTACCGCTCTCTATCACCACGAAGTCTGCTGGGGCGTACTGTTGACACTAGCTAACACCACTTAGATACTAGGTTGTCATCCCCAGCATGGTGCCAGAGTGTATGAAGGTATTTATGAATGTAAAGGCTCTCTAGAAAATAATCTATTCTATCCGCAAGCGCACAGATAAAACACCTCATTGTAGCATTTCACTAGGAAAGTATTCCAGGTATCGTTATTTATAATTTTGCTCAGGAAAAAGGGTGAAATGAAGATAAGGATAAATCTATTAAGGCATAGACTAGAGATAAACTTGCAAGAACATGATTACTAAAGAAAAACTCGTCACACAGTCACTTACTTTGACAGGGGGTAAGCCATAATAATAATGATAATGTAATATAAGCTCATGGGTAAATAACACAGCGATTAGAAAATAGACTACTCCTCATATATGTAAGGTGACGTCGGATTAGCTAGAGAATGGATTCTAAGTTATCTACTATCTACTAAGTCACAATCTACTCTAGTTATCTACAAGATCATATATAGCATAAAAGACTCTTTATTCATGTATAAGGAACATTGCTAAAGTAAATCAGAGCATCGCAAGACTTACTCCGCAATACAAATTCTGCCTGTCCTATCAACGGAGGGTGGACTATATAAGAATCAACGAAGCTGTCACTATCGCGAACTACCACACAACCCGGCTGTTGGGTATTCTTAACATCATTACCAAAAGTAGACTTAGTTTTCTAATTCTAGTAACGGTGCCAAAAATGCCAAACCTATCCCTCATACCACTTAAGCCAAGTTGTCATCCCCAGCATGACATGAGAGACGCGGTATTGAAATATGCAATTGCTCTTCTAAATATATAATAAATGGGATCTGCAAGCGCATAGATTAATACCGATGTAGCATTTTAACTGGGAAGTATTCCAGGTATCGTTATTTATACTTTTACCACTGGGAAGGGATTAGCAATCATCAATATTGATTACAGAATAGAATATGAGATTGAGTATCTATCATTGCATGTATAATTGAGAACAGTTATCTAACTCTTTCATAGAGGGATAAGTGTCACATAAAAGATATAAAACAATGAATAGTGACAAAGATAATTGATCTGATCAGCCACATATAAATATGATAAGCACCTCAATTAGATACTCTAGAAAGTCATTAGCATGGTATTAGAACGAACTCCAAGAATATTTCCTAAGTTATTCTCAACTATATAGTCTAGCATTATCATAGTTGGTGCAAGCATACTTAGCAATCATTGCGAGAAAAGACTAAGCCAATTATATAACTATGAGAAACTAAGAACAATATAATCTTGAATATAAACAAGTAGAGCAAAGTCATAAGCAATATATTGAAGTTGAACAAAGTCATATTTATAATATTGAAGAACAAAGATGATTAGAAGAACATTAGAAGAACAATTAGAGAATTACCAAGAATCCTCTTGACAGATCCGAAAACCAATCAAACATTGACTCCTTCTAGTTCTAATCCTATGTAGCTATGCTAATCTAGATGTCTAATTGATGTGGTGGCTCTAATCTTGATCAGAGGCTTCTACTCCCTTGAGGAATAATGAATTAGGGTTGAAAGGCTCTCTCCTCCAGGGGCCAGGGAGTCTGGTTTTATAGTCCCTTCAAGTGAATATGGGCCGTTGGATCAAACCGACATTGATTGAACGGTTATCCTTGATCCTTTAGGTCGGTGGAGATCTTCCCCGAAACAGAGTCCTGATTGGGCTCGGCAGGAAGGCGGGCGCCCAGGGCAACTGGGCGGGCGCCCAGTGCCTGGCCCCGTTCGGCCTCCGCTTCCTTTCCGTGCCTTCTGGAGTCTTCTAGATGTAAGATAATTGCGCGGCATGTTGATATCTCTATGTAATCCCGACGTGTGGGCCTTTCTTCCGTATTTCCTGATAACCCCCTGCAGAAATAGACAAACACCAAAACTCGTGGAATTCTGTCAGATAAGACCCTAAGTCTAGATGTTGATTTCATTTGGATCCTTTTCTTTGTTTATTTAATAATTAAATTTGATACTTAAGGACCGTCAACAAACTCCCCCAAGCTTACCTCTTGCTCGTCCCTGAGCAAGGATAATCTCAGCGATGGATTAGAAGTTGTTGCAATATCTTTAGAAATTGACGGTACACATGCTTTTAAATAAGATCTCATCTCTGAGTTAGAGTAAACTGTCAAGACTTAAAACTTACTTACTTTACCTTTCACCAGGGGACTTGTAACCGTCACTTCTGTCTTGAGTAGTTAAAAGATAGAACAGTCTAGTCAAGTGCCATGTCTCTTATTCTTGATCAGCTATAGCTCTGGAGTTTTTGCAGATTTTCAAATAAAACTTAGAGATTCCTTGTATGATTCTCTCAAATCTCTCTTTTGTGGTATTTCTGGATCCTTACCAAGGCAGTGATGGTATATGCCCTTCTCTCAATATATATGGTATTTGTGGTATAAGGCATAGTGATATTGCCTTCTCTCTCACCCTACTCTAATAAGGCTTTGATATCTGGAGCTCATAGGTGGGAGATAAAGTATACATACTTACACGACATTTATTGTATAGTCAAACCATGGATCCAAAGAAACAAATCATTAAGCCAAATCAAGATGTGCATGTGTGGCGAATGAATGGTGTATGGTGATGATGGTGACAACAATGGTGAAAGTCTAATTCTACTTTTGCTCTTTGAGGGGATACATACCTTCCTTGCTTTCTGAAATTTTATGGGGAGAATGAGATGCTCTTCTTTTTCTTTCCTCTCAGGTGGGTATCTTGTACCCCTAATTCTACTGTCAGACACTTGTCCATTTTTACCTCTCGTCTCACTTTTTCTTTTCTTTCGAGGTTCCGGGCACTTGTCCCTTTTTATTTCCTCGTATCTTTTTTTCTTTTTTTTCAGAGCACTCATCTCTTGAGATAATATAGCAAGTGGTAGTAACAAGATAACTTGAGCATTTATTTCATAAGGGAAAAACAGAAATATTTTTGGTTATTCTCTCCTGGATTATGAGTAGAATATTTTTGGATGATTCTGGAGATGGAAATGGGTGGATATATATGGATGGTACTTCCGGAATAGAAGTAGCATGTGTGAATGAACGTGCAAGTGAATCTTGATTTAACCACATGATAAGCTCCTAAGGGTCTACACAGCTTTACCAAACTCAATGCTCATAAGCAGAAAATAGTAAATGTGTGGCTCAAAGTCGAACAAGCATGTATATATGGTTGTGGTAGGAATTTAAACTCTCATCATACAGGAACTCATCATGTAATATTTTAAAGATTTTAAAAGATAAAATTCTCCAGAATTCTAGCATCTCTAGGAACAGATAAACAGCAGCTCAACCTTCCCATATCATATCCGTTAACAACTTAGACATCAGATCAAGTTTTCATCCCACAAGTTCAGGTTTAGAGCAAGCTTTAAATTATAACAGTTATGTCTAAACTTGAGAGAGAACTTCAAATTTGAAAAATTAGACAGAGCAACTATTCATCATATCCATGCTAGACTTTTATTATTAAGATTCAGATTAGCATAGCCACTTTATTTATTTATTTAACAACCTAAGCAAAAGACATATATATAAGCACAAAATCTTTATTTGGTTTTCCATAGTTATATTTTAATATAGTATAAGTATAAAGATAGATAGATAAAAATACTTAGCAGGATAAATAGGGGTGCTCTCCCCTAAGCTGAATTTTGACGTAATTTCTCTTGATGTAGCTAGCAGGTGACAGAGGTGTATTTGAATGTCAGCAGCATTCTGACAGCGATTAGAATGTCCTCCGTCTGCTAGTCTTCTTGATTCTTAAAATCTATGGAGCTCAAATAGACAACAAAGCTTGTGGAACTGATTAAGTGTTAGCATAAATATCTAGCCTTTATCATGTTGAGTCTCCTTAATAAATGTTACTCCCAATTTTTTTATATTTTTATTTTATAAAGTAGAAAAGAAATATTTATTTTATTTTTATGCCACCACAGTGAATGTACTTATGGGTTTTATGCCACTCGTATACTCACATGGGGCTTACTGTTTTTAACATTTTTATTTTCTTTTTAGGATAGTATGAACATGATTAACTAAATAAACTAGTTGAAATAATTGAAAGGAAAAAGATAACTACCAAGTTTACCTCTTGGCAAGGCGTTCGGTGTTTTTAAGTCCTCCGAACGGGACTCTCCTCTTTCTCAATTGTCCTGGGATTCGTTGGGTGGCGTAGTCGGTACTTCCAGCGGCGCCTCCTCTTCATGTATAGTTATCTTCTCTTTCCATACCTGACTCGGTGCTACGGTCTCCTCTGGATAATTCTGTTTAAACTGTACATCTTCTGACCTTACAACTTCTCCTGCATAGTCTGCCCATCCGTCCTTGATGATTTGCCTCCTCTGGTTGCGGTTGCGTCGTTTTCTTACCTGCTTAGATTCTTCAACGATATAGTTAGGGTCAGTAAAATAACGGCGTACCTTCTCTGAGGGGAAGTGCATATGGACTTCTCCGGTTCCAATGTAGATGATTACTTTAACGGTGCTTAGGAACGGTCTTCCAAGGATGATGGGTGGATCGTATTCATCTTCTCCCATGTTAATATCCTGAAAGTCTGTGTAGACAAAATGATCGTCTATTTTGACTGGGACATCAGTTACTGTTTCTTTAACCTCTCGAAACGTCTGATCTGCCATCTGGAGCTGAATGTATGTTGGTTTTAGGGGTATGGTTCCGAACAAGAGCCGATAGGTGACTGCGGCCATTATGTTGACGCCCGATCCGGTGTCGCAAAACGTCTTGTAGAAGCTGTATCCATTTATGGAGCAGTAGATGGTTGGAATTCCTGGGTCGTCCTTCTTGGTCAAAAACAGTGACTTAAGTTGATGATCTTGACCTCCATGAACTGCAGTGACCATCTTAGCTGACTCGGTCCACACTTGCTTGTTCCTATTCCTCCTGTTGGTTCTCTTCCTTGATTCTCGTATGGATTGATCTGGGATTTGTGTAGTCTTGTTCTTGAAGAAAAATGTCTCCTTCCTCCATTTGATGTAGAAACTGATCTTGGTAGCACTAGCGTAGATGACAGCTCCCGAGGTGTTCAAGAATGGCCTCCCTAAGATGATGGGTGCCCTCTCATCATTACCGGTCTCTATCACCACGAAGTCTACTGGGGCATATAAGGTACCAACTCGGACACAAAGGTTCTTCAATGTTCCTTTTGGAAAACTTATCGTCTGATCTGCAAACTGCAAACACATGGTTGTCTCTAATAAAGGATATGTAAATAATTTTTCATAGAGTACCCTGAGTATAATGTTGACACTAGAGCCAAAGTCGCATAGTGCTTCTGGGACGTCCACCATGCCGATGGAGATCGGGAAGACGGGGCGTCCTGGATCGCCTCTCTTGACCGGCAGAAGGTCAGTAGTAACTTCAGTGACGGGGTTACTCCAATTACCTGCATCAAACATGTCTACAAGATTTGCAGATTCTAATCCTTCCGGTTGTGATGGTATACCGGGGTTAGTAGCAAGAACAGCAGCAGCTATTTGATTTAACTGAGATTCAATCATTTTATTAAAGCTAATTTGATTCTTGATGGCAGTAGAAAAATTATCCATTCTATTATTTATATTTTCTAGCATTATATCATTAGATGCCGATTTCTTAGACACGTTATCCATTAGCTTTCCTTGATTAGACACTAACTCTCTCAGAGGTGGAAAATTATTATTATTGTTGTAAGAATTGTTACCTTGATAATTACCTGAGTAGTTAGGCCTATGTTGATTCTAACCTTGATTTTGTTGAAGACGGTTGTAGTAGTTGTTGTTGTTATTGTTGACGTAGTTCACATCCTCAAGCATCTCAGGGCAGTGATTGCCTGAGTGTCCAGTATCTCCACACTCCTCACAAGTCATGTGAGAGTCGTAGATGTGCATAACTTCTTTCTTATCTCCAGCTCTATCGTCGAGCTTCTTCATGAGCAGGTCTAGCTTTGCAGACAGCATGTCTACTTCCTTGAGCTGATGCATACCTCCACCTTTCTTGTGTGTCTGGGTCCTCTATTGATTCCAGCCTTGGTTGGACGCCATCTTCTCCACAAGAGCTGTGGCTTGTGATATGGTAAGTGATAGGAATGCTCCTCCAGCTGCAGCATCCATGGTTTCTCGGGCACTGTTGCCGAGCCCATGATAAAACGTCTGCATCAATAGCCAACTCTCCATTCCATGATGGGGACATTGTAGGATGTAGTCTTGAAAGCGCTCCCATGCTTCTGGAACGGATTCATCATTTTGTTGCTGAAAACTTGTAATCTTCCCACGGAGAGCATTGGTCTTGCCCATGGGAATGAACTTAGCCAGGAAGTTTGTTGAGCAGAGTGCCCACGTAGTATTATTCTCCTTTGTAGCGTAGAACCACTGCTTCGCTCTTCCTAACAGTAAGAATGGGAAGAGGCGAAGTAGTATAGCATCTCTCGGGACTCCTGATATGGTGAATGTGCTGCAAATCTCCAGGAAGTGTTGGAGATGAGCACTAGCATCTTCGTGTGCCTTCCCACAGAATTGGATTGCACCATGTTGATAAGTCCAGGCTTGAGCTCAAAGTTGCCGTCGATCTCTGCAGCAGGTCCAGTGCGGATGTTGTCCATAGTGGGAGCTGAGAACTCGAGGATTGATTTGTTCGCCATGGCTTCGAACTTTGAAGACAAGTTCCGGTGATCTTCTTGATTGGATGAAGCTTGTTGCTGAAGTGTTGATGATCTCCTCTTGAGCTTGGCTCTAGTTTTTCTGAATAATGCTTCGGGATTGTCAACAAAATTTCCTGGAAGATGTCTTCTATTCATACATTCCCCTGCATAAGATAAAATTGAAAATATCGGGGTAAAACTGTATGAGAGAATAGATAAGCTCAATCATATTAGTGATGCGAATGATAACTCAAAATCCTTTATTCATTCTTGATTAGTAATCAACCTTCCCCGGCAACGGCGCCAAAAATGCTTGTTGGGTATTCTTAACATCATTACCAAAAGTAGACTTAGTTTTCTAATTCTAGTAACGGTGCCAAAAATGCCAAACCTATCCCTCATACCACTTAAGCCAAGTTGTCATCCCCAGCATGACATGACCGACGCGGTATTGAAATATGCAATTGCTCTTCTAAATAAATAATAAATGGGATCTGCAAGCGCACAGATTAATACCGATGTAGCATTTTAACCGGGAAGTATTCCAGGTATCATTATTTATATTTTTACCACTGGGAAGGGATTAGCAATCATCAATATTGATTACAGAATAGAATATGAGATTGAGTATCTATCATTGCATGTATAATTGAGAACAGTTATCTAACTCTTTCATACAGGGATAAGTGTCACATAAAAGATATAAAATAATGAATAGTGACAAAGATAATTGATCTGATCAGCCACATATAAATATGATAAGCACCTCAATTAGATACACTAGAAAGTCATTAGCATGGTATTAGAACAAACTACAAGAGTATTTCCTAAGTTATTCTCAACTATATAGTCTAGCATTATCATAGTTAGTGCAAGCATACTTAGCAATCATTGCGAGACAAGACTACGCCCATGCATAGTGATATTAGCAAGGTAAATGAGAAACATAGCAATCACTCCCCTCTAATAATATTGCTCTGCCAGCCCAATACACAAGAGGGGGACTATATAAGAATCAATGAAGCTGTCACTATCACGACTACCCCACGATCTGGCATATTGGGTACAATCGCAGATAAATACGGTATAAGCACCACGCCTACACAATATCTATCATTTACCCATGGATCCGATGGATAAACGCTATACGATCCTAAGCATGTATATAGATCCAATCTAACTAAGCCAAGTATATAACTATGATAAACTAAGAACAATATAATCTTGAATATAAACAAGTAGAGCAAAGTCATAAGCAATATATTGAAGTAGAACAAAGTCATATTCATAATATTGAAGAACAAAGATGATTAGAAGAACAATTAGAGAATTACCAAGAATCCTCTTGACAGATCCGGAAACCAATCGAAGATTGACTCCTTCTAGTTCTAATCCTATGTAGCTATGCTAATCTAGATGTCTAATTGATGTGGTGGCTCTAATCTTGATCAGAGGCTTCTTCTCCCTTGAGGAATAATGAATTAGGGTTGAGAGGCTCTCTCCTCCAGGGGCCAGGGGGTCTGGTTTTATAGTCCCTTCAAGTGAATTTGGGCCGTTGGATCAAACCGACATTGATTGAACGGTTATCCTTGATCCTTTAGGTCGGTGGAGATCTTCCCCAAAACAGAGTCCTGATTGGGCTCGGCAGGAAGGCGAGCGCCCAGGGCAACTGGGCGGGCGCCCAGGGCCTGGCCCCGTTCGGCCTCCGCTTCCTTCCCATGGCTTCTGGATTCTTCTAGATGTAAGATAATTGCACGGCACGTTGATATCTCTATGTAATCCCGACGTGTGGGCCTTTCTTCTGTATTTCCTGATAACCCCCTGCAGAAATAGACAAACACCAAAACTCGTGGAATTCTGTCAGAAAAAACCATAAGTCTAGATGTTGATTTCATTTGGATCCTTTTCTTTGTTTATTTGATAATTAAATTTGATACTTAAGGACCGTCAACACCGGCCAATAGGATACATTTGCAGGTAAATAACATCTAGGCACCACGCCCACATGTGATCTACCACTTAACTCCCACGTGTCAAGAGCTAAGCGCTTTGCAAACTTATACATAAACTCATTATCAATCATAACTATATCAAATATAGAACTAGAGCAAACTAAGAGCATAATAAATAGAGACATAATGCAATTAGAACAAAGTATTAGTGAAAGATATTAAATAATACCAATCTTTGTTAACGAAGATCCGAATCCAAAGCGTAGTGCTCTACTTCTCTAATTCATATCTAATCAATCCTCTAAACTTGAAGGATTAGGGAGTAGCTAATTCTTATTCTCTGTGGGAGAGAGGCTCTAAACCATAACTTTGATGGCTACCTCTGATAATGATTTCTCCTCTTCTCTTATCTCCCCCAGGGGTGGAGAGGCCTCGGTTATATAGTCCTTTCAAGTGAATTTGGGCCATCGGATCAAACCGACATTGATCACACGGTTTTCCATGATCCTTTAGGTCGGTGGAACACGATCCAAGAGTTTGGTTCTGATTGGCCCCAAGGCTAGGGCGGGCGCCCAAGGGGGGAGGGCGGGCGCCCTGCCCCCGAGCCCGTCCGGTCTCCCATTCGTTCCCGTGGCTTATGGACTCTTCTAGATTAAGGAAAATTGCACGACATGTAATTATCTCGTTGTAAACATGACATGTGGGCCTTCTCTCCATATTTTCTGATAACCCCCTACAGAAATAGACAGACACCAAAGCTCGTGGAATTCTGTCAGATAAAACCCTGATTCTAGATGTTTGGTGCATATTGATCCTTTTCCATGTTTAGTTGATGGTTAATTTTAGTACTTAAGGACCGTCAACAAACTCCCCCAAGCTTACCCTTTGCTCGTCCCTGAGCAAACAGCTAAACTCAGACGGATCAGGAGTTGCTTCGATGTTTTCTTTCCTGACAGGCACACATGCTTTCATATAAAAATTCTTCCAGATTAGAGTGAAGTGTTATGGAGTTTAGTACCTGCACTTGAATCTTAAGTAATCGAAAGACAAAATAATTAAGTCAAGCACTATTCCTCCTGTTTATACTTCACCTTTCTTCCAGAGTTTTTCATAAGTTTTCAAAATAAAACTCAGAGTTCTAGCAATGATTCTCTCAAGTCTCTCTATATGTGGTATTTGTGGATCCTTACCAAAATGTTACTTACCTATAGCTAATGGAATATTTAAGTGGAGCTCATAGGAGTGAAAACAGCTCATACATATGTTGTCTAATCGAGCCATGGATCCAAAGGAACTCAGCATATAATTAAATCAAGATGTGCATGTGTGGTGGAGTAAATGATAGTGATGGTGAAAATATAAGTAATAATAAAACTTACTTCTCATTGCTCCTCATATTGCTATCTCTCCTCTTCTTTGACCTTTGCTTTGGGAGAACATGGGCTATCTCTCTTTTCTCTTTTTTTTCCAGGTGGGTAGTAGACAGCCCTAATTCTACTGTCGGACACTTGTCCTTTTTTTCGGCTCAAGTGGGCATCTTTGTACCCCTAATTCTACTCCGGACACTTGTCTATTTTTACCTCTCGTCTCACTCTTTTTCTTTCTCGAGGTTTCGGGCACTTGCCCCTTTTTATTTCCTTGCGTATTTTTGCATAACCCATGCCTCTTCTGCATTGAATCTTTTTAGAGAGAGAGAATAACAACATTTGAGACAGTAAGTGATAATATTTTTAGCAATTTTAATGTATGGTGGTGAATGGTGTAGTGGATGTGTGCAAGTGAATATCTTAATTTAACCACATGAAAAGCTCCTAAGGGTCTACACAGCTCGATCAAACTCAATGTGAATATAGTAAAATATGTTATAGCAAGTATGGCTGTGGTAGGAAGTTTGTTATGCTAGGAACTCATCATGTGATTTGTAAGTTTTCAAAATAAACCTCCAGAACTTAGTGTAGTAGGAACAAGATAAACAGTAGCTCAACTTTATATCATGCCTTTCGCTTACCTAGACTTTAGTTTTATGCTTCCCAAAGATAGTAATTTCAGTTTTAATAATTTCTCGAAGAACTATAATATAAAAGCTAGGTACTTGAAAGTAAGCAAACAGAGCAATCTATTCATCATTTTCATCATGCATCTTTTTGGTCTTTTATTTTTCTAGAGATTAAACTTAGTAGGAAAATAAAGCACACTTATCTACTCACTCTTTTTATTTTGTTTTCATGTTTATAGAATGTAGTAATTTAAAGCAAGAAAATATTTATTGGGTTTTCTAAGTTTTTCTCCTTAAGATAAATAAAACACTAAAAGAATAAATAAGAAGAGCAAATGAAAACTTACTTGATAAAACGGGGAGGAACTCCCCCAAGCTGGATGTGGTTGTCGGTCTTACCCAATGTTCTAGAATGGCATCATAGTGGTGATGTTGTCGTTCATTGTCGTGGTGTCTTGTCTCCGTTCTTGTACTGCAGTGGCATGGCCCTGGTTCCATTTTTGTTGTTGTTCGAGGAGTCGTCCATGTTCTGCTTGCGTATTCTGGATGTCGAGGAGGGTATTGTCGGTACGGGTGAAGAAAGCACCGGCCTCTTGGTAGTAGTCGTTCGTGAAAGCATAAGAGGCGTCGGAGTATCGTCCTGCATCGAATTGGGGCGGAGGTCTGGACCCTGAAGCTCCATATGGATCAGTGGAGTACCTGCCCATATGGAAAGGCGGGTTTGTCCACTGGTGATCTTGGCTCTCTGGCCATGTGTTCTGTGTTGGCTCTTGTGGTTGCGCATGTCGAACCCATGGGTCTCGAAGGACTCGGGGGTTGTAGTCGCAATAATGCAGGTGTGCTGCTTCTTCCGGCCTAGGATCAGCTCCATACCAGGTGCATTCTTGATGGGTGGTCATCCTTTCAGATGCCACTCGTTGTGGAGCTCTTTGGTTTACCGGTGTCACTGCAATCTCAATCAAGTAATTTTGAACAACATAGAGGCCAAGGTTCGGGTTAGGTAACCGAATCTTGCCTTTATTATCATATAGCATATACATTAGGTTCCCCTCTTTCTTCAACATCCGAGCTTGCCTAAATGTGTCATAGCCATGATAAATCCGTAACTCGTCAATGAATTCCAATGATGAGTTTTCTAGCAAATGAAGACTAGAGGCTAGACGAGTGATAAGTGAAGTACATCATACAGGTCCCTGAAGACTAGGTATACTAAGCCAATGAGAAACCAAAAGTGTAACAGGTGAAGTGGGTACTTTATTAATAGCAGCATATAGAACTTGTAAATCTCCTACTCTCACTTTTCTAATATCATCACGATGGAAAAGATTGTACCCAAGCCATTTGTGGAACATCCTAAGAGTGGGGTGTTCCATGTCACAATGGTTCGGGCTTGACTATAAAAATTATCTCTAGACATCTCTCTCCAGAACTGGTGTCTCTCAAAGTTAGGTAGGTCGGAGTCAATGTTCAAGATGCATCTTGAAGAGAAACCGAGATGGTCACTCAATTCTCTCCAAGACAACATAATGTCCTATTTGAACATCCGAAAAACAATTCCCCCCTCATAATATTGTAAAGTACAAAGAAATTCAAGGGTGAGAAGATGGGAACCCAGCTCAGTTATGTTCCAAAAATTTGTCCAACCTAACATCTAGAAAATTAAGTCGAATTTAGTATCCATACCTTTTTCTTGTAGCAAGATTGGATCAAGAGTAGGGGTGTGAATGAAATCTTTGTTCTTTAGCTGCTGGTAAACTTCCTTTTCCCTTCGGGTCTTCAGTCCAAGGTCTCCTATCTTGAGAAGGACCTTGACTTGTGGATCAGATGAAGATAACGGAGCTTGTGTGGGTGTCGGGTCGACGCTCATCTCTGATGGGTGCGAGGAGTGTCGGGATGAACTCCTTGTACCTATGTTCTTGAGGGCTTTCCCTGCGTTCTTCAGCTTCTTGAATATCCTACAAACAAAAGTTGACACACACACAACTAGTGGAAAATGTGAAAGAAAATGTTAGTGGTCAGCTATCCGGAATGTCAGTAGTCCAGGGGTTAGTCGTTCAAGACAAGTTTTTATTTTGGCAGCACCTCCCCCTAAACAACTTTTACTTCCGCTCAGGACAGCAGGATCACTACTTTCTAGATGAACCTTACTCTCTCACTCAGAAACTATCAACCTCTCTTCCACTCTTCTCTTCCTCTCTACTCTCTTCTTACTTCACTACAAGAGCTCCTTCTCTGGAAACTGAAACTTGTGTGGTTTTCTGGAATGCTTGTGTGAAGAAGATGGAGGCAGGAGGTGGCAATTTATAGGAGGAAGAGGGGACAGGGCGGGCGCCCTCTATAGGTGGGCGGGCGTTCACTTGTGGTGCCCATCCTGGCTGCCCTTTCTCCACTCCCTTCTTTGCTTAACTCTTACGCAAAATAATAGCTCAATGGTGGTGGTTGGTCGGTGGAAAAGTGCTGGTGAGTGGAGTTATGTTGGTGGATCAAATAATGTGATGGGATGTGTGTGAGGTGTGGTGTATGACATGTGGGACCCAAGGAGTGTGGGTCATGCTTCTAGAAGGTTGCTATAATTAAATATAATGCAGGAAAATCTATGAGAATTGAAATTTATTGAAATGATAATGGAAAATTATTTTTGTACCTCCACAATAATTAATAAATATGGGTTGTTACACACCATAAATATTATTTATATGGGGCTTTTTATTATTATAATAATGCTATGAATAAATATGACTAATGCAAGAATTAATTATGCAAGAATTTAAACAATGTGGATAAATACCGATTTACCTCCCGGCGAGGGTTTGGGATTTTTGGGTCCCCCAAGCTGGACCTCCAAATATTTTAATCTTCTGAATTACCTTCCTCCAGAGATGGTGTCTCCAGTGGTTCTTCTTCATGAACTTCCTTCACTGTAGGGTCTCTCTCTGGTCTGGGCTTAAATGTGAAGTGTTCTTCTTTTTTGTTTATGTTGAACTTGATTTCTCCTTTTCCGACATCAATGTGGGCACATTGGCAGTGCTCAGAAATGGCCTTCTAAGGATGATGGATACTTTTGAGTCAGGACTCATGTCTAGTACCACGAAGTTGACTGGCACAAGGAAATCTCTGATCTTGACTGGAATGTTTTCGGCGATACCCAACGGGTGTCGAACTGATTGATCTGCTAGTTGCAGGCACATTGATGTTGGTTCTAGGGTCGTATGCTCAAGCTTCTCGTAGACTGATGCTGGCATCACACTGACACTTGCTCCGAGATCACAAAGTGCATTGTTGAAGTGTTGGTTTCCGATCGAGCAATCAATAGTGGGACATCCTGGATCCTTCTTCTTCCTTGGTGGTTTATTGAGGATGGCCGCACTACATTCTTCTGTCAGCTTGATAACCTCAGTGGTGGGCAGTGGTCTCTTCTTGTTAAGAATATCTCTGATGTACTTTGCATACGTAGGTATCTGTGTGGCACCAAGCAGAGGTATGTTGACATATAATTTCTGAATGACTTCTACAAAATTACCAAACTGCTCATCCGACTACAGTCCTCTGTTTCTTCTGGGAAATGGCAAATAGTTGGTGTCGTAAAAATCTTTCCTCATCTCTCCAGTTCTTGTTGGTTGTAGCAGATCTTCTGCTTCAACTGGGCTTTCTTCTGCTATCACTGCTGGTTGCACTGGTGCTGATATTCTTTGTTTCTCTTTTGGGTATAGAGGATCCCTGGTGGCTTTGCCTCCTCTAGTAGTTATGTTCTTTACCTGGTCAATGTTAGTGGCAACAGGCAATGCAGCAGCTAGCTTTATTAATTTAAGTTCTACCCTTTTATTAAGAGTGTTTTGCTCATCAAAGACAGTTAATAGAAAATCCATTTTATTGTGTATATCTTTTAGAGATGATTCATTTGTATCTAGCCTTTGTTTAACTTCATCATTAATTTTTGTTTGTTGAGCAATTATCTCTTTTAATGGAAGTTGCTTGGAAGTATTACCTGAATTCATACCTTTGCTATTGGGTTGACTCGAGGTAGGTTGATATTTGTCTACTGTCTCAATGGCCCTTTGATCTTCTTTAAACTTGGCCCTCTGGTCAATCTAATGGAGCAAATTTTCCATCTTGGTTGATAATGCTTTTACTTCTTCTGGTATTTCTTCAGTTGATGACATTGCTGAGCTTTATCTTGGAACCAGCTTTGATTTTCTGCTATGTTATCCAAAAGTATCTCTGCTTTTCCAATTGTAAGCTCCAAGAATCTCCTTTAGCAGATACATCTAGGCACTCACGAGCCTTCTGGGTTAATCCATGGTAGAAGGTCTGCATAAGTAACCATGTGGCCATTCCATGGTGAGGACAATCTGAAATGTATCCTTGAAAATGCTCCCATGCTTCTGAAATGGTTTCTGTCTTCTGCTGTTGGAAACTGACAATATTTCCTCTTAAGGCAGTTGTTTTGCCTATAGGGAAAAACTTTGATAGAAAGACATCTGACAAGTTCATCCAGTTGTTGATGTTATATTTATGAGTGTAGAACCACTTCCTCGCTTTCCCTTCTAGTGAGAATGGAAAAGGCAAAGCAGTATGACGTCTTTGTCGACTCCATTGATGTGGATTGTGCTTCCAATCTCTAAGAAATTCTGCAAGTGTGCACTAGCATCTTCATGTGCCTTTCCACTGAATTGTGTAGCTTGTACCAAATTGATGAGGCTTGACTTGAGCTCAAACTCGGGTGCTCCTTCTTCTACTGCAAATCTTGGACCAGTTGGAATGTTCTCAAGACTTGGCGCACAGAATTCTTGCAAAGTCTTTTGTGCCATAGCTTCAGCAATTGGTAGCTAGCTTCTTCTTCCTTTCTTGATTGCTTTGCTTTTGATGATGAAGAGTTGAATGTACCCAAAGTCAATCTTGATATACCCTGTATAAAAATATAAACATAGAAAAACAACATGGTGAACCTGCCAAAGCAGAGGTGCCTTGTTATGATTTCTCATTTAGTAGCTATTTTATGCAATTATTTCTCTATAGTCTAGTCTAATATTTTATATGAATAACCTTGACTGATTTCCTGACTTTCCTTACCGTTCCTATGTGTTTCCTTTTTTGACTTCTTTTTTTTTATTTCCTCGGCAACGGTGCCAGAAATGCTTGTTGACACTAGCTAACACCACTTAGATACTAGGTTGTCATCCCCAGCATGGTGCCAGATTGTATGAAGGTATTTATGAATGTAATGGCTCTCTAGAAAATAATCTATTCTATCCGCAAGCACACAGATAAAACACCTCATTGTAGCATTTCCCCAGGAAAGTATTTCAGGTATCGTTATTTATAATTTTGCTCAGGAAAAATGGTGAAATGAAGATAAGGATTAATCTATCAAGGCATAGACTAGAGATAAACTTGCAAGAACATGATTACTAAAGAAAAAACTCGTCACACAGTCACTTACTTTGATAGGGGGTAAGCCATAATAAATAATGATAATGTAATATAAGCTCATGGGTAAATAACACAATGATTAGAAAATAGACTACTCCTCATATATGTAAGGTGACGTCGGATTAGCTAGAGAATGGATTCTAAGTTATCTACTATCTACTAAGTCACAAAGTACTCTAGTTATCTACAAGATCATATATAGCATAAAAGACTCTTTATTCATGTATAAGGAACATTGCTAAAGTAAATCAGAGCATCGCAAGACTTACTCCGCAATACAAATTCTGCCTGTCCTATCAACGGAGGGTGGACTATATAAGAATCAACGAAGCTGTCACTATCGCAAACTACCACACAACCCGGCCAATAGGATACATTTGCAGGTAAATAACATCTAAGCCCACGCCCACATGTGATCTACCATTTAACTCCCACGTGTCAAGAGCTAGGCGCTTTGCAAACTTATATATAAACTCATTATCAATCATAACTATATCAAATATAGAACTAGAGCAAACTAAGAGCATAATAAATAGAGACATATGTTGATATTTGGGAACGCAATAAGGAATTGATCCGCAAGCGCACGGATATCGGTGAGCACTTCACCCGAGAAATTATCCAGAGTATCGTATTAATTTTTTTACCACTAGGAGAAAGAGTACATCTGACTAACCGATCTATTACTACTAACCCTTTAGGCAACAAAGAATGTTCTCGATGTGAGTGATAAATAGAGAAGACTGCAACCGTAGTCTCCTTCTAACCTTGGTAAGGATGATCTACTGTTCTATTGGGGAGGCTAACGGAATCTAGACACCACAAAGGATGTTCAACCTGCACCTATAAACCTATCCTTCCTGCTAACGAGATATGGTCTGCAAAGGTAACTCGGAATTGTCACGTTCCTCACTACTACCATAGTCCAGCTAGTCAGGGAATATCTATGAGTACCCCAGCCTAAACACCACGTTTACGCTAGCAATGATTACTCTAAACTCTACGCGAAGAGATTAAAGTAAACTCATAAACCAAAAGAACAATAAAACAAGAACTTACTAGAATTTAGAAGTCGAAATACTGAAGAATCCTAGGAGCAAGCTTCGAGTTAGGAGAACTTGATCCCGTAGGTACAAGCTTGGAGTAGACACCGACAGGCCGGGCTTCCTCCAATCTACACCTCCACTCTATCTCTCTCAATCTAGTAGAAACTAGAAGATCTATTTCTACTTACATTGGTTGCTAAGCCTAAAAAGAAATTTTATTTAGAGAAGAGGTTTTCCTTCGAGGGCACCCCTCAACTCTATGATAACTTCTTGTTTCCTCCAGGGGCAGGGGGGTCTCCTTATATAGTCCTCCTCCTCTATGCATTTTTGGGTCGGTAGGCGATGTGGTACTACGTTATCCTTGATCTTTTACGTCGGTGGAACATCGTGTGCGAAGAGAGTCCCGAACGGAGTCCAGCAGGGGGTGGGCGCCGAGGTCCTCAGGGCGGGTGCCCTGGGCCTGGCCCCTTTCGGCCTCTGCTTTCTTCCTGTGGCTTCTGGAGTCTTCTAGATGGTAGAAAATCGCGCGGTGCGTTGATATCTCTATGTAATCCCGACATGTGGGCCTTTCTTCCTTATTTCCTGATAACCCCCTGCAGAAACAGATAAACAACAAAACTCATGGAATTCTGTCAGATCAAACCCTAATTCTAGGTGTTGGTTGCATATTGGTCCTTTCTCTTGTTTATTTGATAACTAAAATTGATACTTAAGAACCGTCAACAAATACCCCCATACTTAGGCTTTTACTCGTCCTCGAGAAAAGGATGGTTAAGAACAATATCTGGAGTAAAACATTTTAAAACATTCTTTATTTTTGCAGGGTGTTAAAAAATCCACTGTGTATTGTAGTCAGGGAAGTGTATGGTTAAGAGTAAAGATCCTTTCTTCTCAATCCTGTCACTTGGAGTTTTTGTATATTTTTGAAACAAAGTTAGCATACCTTTTTATCCTCATAGGTTCTCTCAGATCACTGATTATCTTTTATATATCTCACTGAGGCTGTTTTAATTTGCAAAAATTCTCAAGCATACTTACTTTGCATTTATTGCCTGATCAAAACGGGATCCGAGGAGGGGAATGTCATACTCTTAGATCAAAGACTTTGGAAATTAAAAACTTTGTCAACTCTTGCTGGCATATTGCTTATTAGAGGGACCATGGGCTATCATTTTCTCTCTTTTTTTTTTAAGTGGATACTGAGGTGCCCCTAATTCTACTGCCGGACACTAGTCCATTTTTTCTGCGAGGTTGTCGAGCACTTGCTCCTTTTTATTTCCTCGAAATATCTTTATTTTTGCATAGCCCATGCCTCTAATGCAATAGTACTTCGGAAGAGTGAATCTTTCTGAATAAATGTCTTGATCTTAGGAGCATGATAAATCTCTCAACATGGGTCTAACTCATTTTGAACAAACTCAGTACAGAGTAGATAACTTTTATAATCATAATTAATATTTTCAGTTTTATCAGGCATATAAAACACTGAGGATGGTAGCTAGAATTTTGAAGATTTTGAAATAAATTCTCCAAGCAACAATGATATCAAGAATAAGAAACTCATACTCTACCATCTCACATTCCATACTATCTTAAGTAACACAGGGTTTTAAAATGATTTTATAATAGTTGCAAGTTTCAGGAAATATCACAGAATAAGATTAATCATATTTAGAAACATTTTAAGCTTATTAATTTATCATGTCGGAAACAGTATTCTGCATAATCCAAGATATTTGTATGTGTAAAGTAAAGTGTGCAGAGTGTGTACCTGAATTGTGGAGTGGTGTAGTCGAAGTATGTTTGGCGTGTTGAGGGATCTCCCCCATACTTGTTTTCTGCTTTCTTGCACAAAAATAAAGTAGAGACACACAAGACATAATAATAATAATACTCTTTATTAATCTTGAGGCATTTATTACAAAAGAGTAGTAGCAAACTGATGACAATAGCAAACTGATGATAATAGTAACAAACTGGCAATAATAGTAAACCTAAACCGAATTTAAAGATAAATGACTAAGATGCATTGCCTCAAGATCTAATCTAGATAACTTAGCGGCGCTCTAATTCCTTAATCTTCTTGTTGGCACTGGCAAGATCATGCCTAAGGCCTAATATAACGGTGTTGTGGTTAGAGAGCTGCCTAGTGAGGGAATTAATCGAGGACTGGAGGTCTATGATAACTCTGTCTAGTCTGCGAACGTCCTCATCAATATCCATTATAGTTTTGCGACGCTTGGGAGGTGTCTCAAAAGTATTGAGAGCGTGCTTCGGGGCTGCCTTTGGAGGGATGAAACGGACTTTGGCTGCTCTAATCCCTTCGAAGTAAGGCCTTCCCTCCTCCGTGGTGTAGCGAATGCTGCTGACCTCGCCGCTCCGGTTGGTCTTGACTCCAACGACCCTCTCATTGGGTCTAGGTGGAAGGATCTTCGTGCCGGTTGGCACCTTGATGGTGGTCTTCGTCTTGGATGATGATCCTTTGAGGAGTAGGGGTTGTGGCGGTGCGGTGAGAACTGGTTGATCATGGTAGGGTTGGGCGGAGCTGCGTTGGCGTAATGGCATGGCTTCAAGTTGTCGCTCTGTGTTGGCCGGGACGAGAGCACGGGCATCTGGGTCTTCCACAGGCTCCATGTTGAGGTTGAAGGGGACGACTTCCCAATCATCGTGGTACTTCTCGGCCATTGGAGCAGCAAGGAACTAATCAAGCTCTAATTGAAGAAGAGAAGGCTTGGTGGCTTGGTGTTTGAAAACTGAGGTCAGGTGTCTGTTTATATAAGGGTCAAAAAGTGCCTCTAGGGTTTGTTCGGGTTGCACCCGTCGATGTGCGTGCGAAACTTTCCATCTGAGGGATTATTTGGATTACCATAAGTGCATTTTCCATAACAGAGAAAATCGGGACCGAGGGGGAACAGGAGCTGGGCGCCCGCCCACCTAATTTGGGCGCCCGCCCTCTCTCTGGCCCCTCTGTGGGCCCACTTTCTCGAGCGCGTTTCTAGATGCAAAACTATTTAGAAAAATATATATATGACCCAAAAACATCAGACTAAAAAGGTCGGGCTCTAATTCTCCATGGGAAGGTAAAAATGGACTACGTCTATTTCTTCTAATTCTTTATTGGGCTCTAAAAATAATTTAAGACGTTGACCATTTACCTTGAATAACGTACCTTCGTCATTTTGAAGTGTGATAGCTCCATGGGATGATGAATTAATTACCTTGAATGGTCCTTCCCATTTGCTCCGGAGTTTCCGATGCCCGAAAAGCTTCACCCTGGAATTAAAAAGTAATACCTTATCTCCGGGTGTGAACTCCTTCTTCTTGATTCTCTTGTCATGCCACCTTTTGACTCTTTCTTTGTAGATCTTCGAATTGTGATATGCTTTCTCTCGCCATTCTTCCAATTCTGATAGTTGCATTCTTCTATGATCTCCAGCAACATCTAGGTCCATATTCCATCTTTTATGGCCCAGTGTCCTTTGAACTCTAGTTCAACAGGTAGGTGGCGAGTCTTCCCGTACACCAATTGATATGGAGACATTCCAATTGGGGTCTTATATGCTGTCCGATATGCCCAGAGTGCATCGGGTAACTTGTCTTTCCACGCCGTTCCCATTTCATTTACTGTCTTCTGAAGAATATTCTTGATTTGCTTGTTGGAAGTCTCTGCTTGGCCACTTGTCTGAGGATGATAGGGGGTAGCGACGTTGTGACGGATTCCATGTTTTGATAGATATTGCTTGAAGCGTTTGTCGATGAAGTGTGCTCCTCCATCACTTATCACTACTCTGGGGACTCCAAATCTTGGAAATATAATTTCTTCAAACATCCTCTTTGAACTGATGTTGTCGGCATGCTTGCAAGGTAATGCCTCTACCCACTTGGAGACATAGTCAACCGCCACCAAGATGTACTCACACTTCTTTGATGGAGGAAATGGACCCATGTAGTCTATTCCCCAAACATCAAAGAGCTCAATCTGAAGGTTGGTGGTGAGTGGCATTGCATCCCTTGTATTTATGTTTTCGTGCCTTTGACATGGCCCACATCTTCTGATATATTGCCTCGTGTCTTCATACATTGTAGGCCAGTAGAATCCACACTGCTAGATCTTTGAATGTGTACGGAATGCTCCATAGTGACCTCCATATGGTGATGAATGACATCTGTCGATGATCTTCCATCCTTCCTCAGTGGTCACACATCTCCTGAGTAAGCCATCAGAGCATACTCGGAAGAGGTATGGCTCATCCCATATATGTGAACGACTTTCTTGAATAAGCTTCTTCTTGTTTGCTCCAGGTGGTACATACCCTGAAACCATAAAATTAACAATATCTGCATACCAGGGGTCAGACCTGTTAATCCCGTAGAGCATGTCGTCCCGGAGTGAATCATTGATAGGGGTTTCCTGTGGACTCTTAAAATACATTCTAGACAAGTGATATGCAACAGAATTTTCTACTCCCTTTTTATCTTTTATTTCTAAGTCAAATTCTTGGAGTAATAAGATCCATCTAATCAGGCGAGGTTTAGCATCATTTTTAGTGAGCAAATATTTTAGTGTAGCATGATCAGTGGAAACAATTATTTTAGCTCCAACTAAATAAGATCTAAACTTATCAATGGCAAAGACAACAGCCAGAAGCTCTTTTTTAGTGGTTGCATAATTAAGTTTTACTTGCATAATTAAGTTGAGCTCCTATCAAAGTTTTACATTGGTTGCTAAGCCTAAAAAGAAATTTTATTTAGAGAAGAGGTTTTCCTTCGAGGGCACCCCTCAACTCTATGATAACTTCTTGTTTCCTCCTGGGGCCAGGGGGGTCTCCTTATATAGTCCTCCTCCTCTATGCATTTTTGGGTCGGTAGGCGATGTGGTACTACGTTATCCTTGATCCTTTAGGTCGGTGGAACATCGTGTGCGAAGAGAGTCCCGAACGGAGTCCAGCAGGGGGCGGGCGCCCAGGTCCTCAGGGCGGGCACCCTGGGCCTGGCCCCTTTTGGCCTCTGCTTTCTTCCCGTGGCTTCTGGAGTCTTCTATGTAACAGAACCGTCCAATTTATAAGAATTCAAGTGAATTAGCGACCACAGAGGCAGTCAAGCCAATGGACTTGAACCCATATAAACCCGGTAGTCCGACGAAATCTCAAAAGACCTTGTTGATGCAAAACTGATCTGCAAACACAAAGGGCTAATACCCGATTCAAACGTTAAGGCGTGCCAGCCGATTTGACCTTACTATCGGCAAAGGTGATAACTCGAATACTTTAGTCCTGACAACAGCGATGCGCCCGGATGTCACGGCTAAGAGGTACTCACGCGGAACTCGAGAACACGCCGAGCTTAAGTCGACGAATTCCTAAGAACTCGTAATAAAAGGAAAAAGTATGACGAAGTCGTCGAAAAGTAGATGCTGGAATATGAGTAAAAACGTGTGTTTGATTGATTTCTTGATTCCTTATTACAAGGCCCTAGGGTTTATATTTATACCCTGCTCAAAGAGCTACAACCAGACACGATTAGAATTCGAATTCCAAATTACACGGAATCCGTATACAAAACGATGCAAATAATTAAGGAAATAACAAAACTATCCCTCGTGACAAACCGAAACTCCTCCACATGACAACTGGCAGATTCCGGACTCCTCCTTTGCATCATCGGCAATCCCTTTGCCATAGTCATCGGCAGACCTTTTTATCTAGCCATCGGCACCATATTACTGCCTATGGACTTAGTCACATTCAACCTCTCCCTCATCGGCAACCATCATCATCGGCAACCCGCTTTGTAAACATCGTACTGCCACCTTATCCTGCCATCCTAGACACGTGCCTAGAAACGGTGTCAACACATGCCCCCCAGTTTCGGAGTATAAAACTATTAATGCTCCGAAATTCTCTGCAGTAATGATGCCTTTTCCCGCAATTAATGCTCCTAATCTGGTAACCGACAACCTCAATCCGGACAACTCTGATCCTAATCCTCTGCGGATTCCTCGAAATCCCCAACTTCCTAAACGGGCATTTTCTCAGTCGTACATCGGCAACAATACCGTTACAAAGATCTGCCGATGTCCTGACCAGGATATTCGCACAAACGGTCACTTCCCCTCTATCCGCCCATCGGCAATATGACCGTTACAGAATATCGCCGATGGACCGACCAGGAGATCTCGCACAGTAAAATATCTTCAGATAATGACCGCTTCCCGTCAAATCACCTGCACAATCCCTGGATTACCGTGCGAACAGTTACCATATCCACATGAGTACCCTCGGATTTCTCGGATGCGGCAAAGAGATAAGTCGGATTTACCCTTGCCCATTTTGTCCTATAAATAGTTCCTTCTTGGGTACTCCTCCCCCATCACACCATTCTACTACCCAACTTTACTTTCCCAGCGGCGGCGCCATTTACAACCTTCAAGACCTCCGACAAGCACTCCTCTTCATCAACTCCGGTGCCCTCCAACGTCCTCTTCACGACAAGATGGCCATTGGCTTCGTCGTCCCTGAGGTCAGATCTCCATCTCATCTTCTGTATTTTTTATTCCTGTTCATCCGCGATTCATCTTACTGAATATTCTCCTTTTCCTTTTTCTTTGTATTTTTATTCCCCCAAAATCACTAGGAGTTGTCCAATAAAATTGTCGTCCCCACCGATCAACCACACCTTCAATGTCTCGGCCCTCTAGGGGATTCAGATCCAACCAACCTTATCAACGCAGAAACCAATAGGATCCCCTTTAGATCCGAAAACTTTTCTTTAGATCTGTGGAAAGACACTTTTCGCTCTTGGCCCAGCCCTACCGTAGGGTGGAAAGACTGGTTCTTGAGGGTCAGCAATTCTTATGAAGTCCAGTGGGGCGAAAGGAAGCTAGCCCAATGCATTAGGCTATCCATTGCCGATATGCACAGGAACGAGTCACTGCTGATAGCTGCATCCTACTTTTGGTCAGACACCCTCAATGCCTTTGTTTTTGGCCACGGCCCTGCTTCTCCTACCCTTGCCGATGTAGCCATGCTCACTGGTCTAGATATATCTTCTGCCGATAGCACCCACTTTTTTGATACTGCCCCCAGTGCTAAAGTGGAGACTCGCGCTATCGGCGGTTGGTCAGGGTATATTCAGAAGTACCGCGGGAGAGGGCCTGTCACCATAAAGGAGCAAACCACCTTTCTGAACATGTGGCTGGACAAGTTTGTATTCTGTGGTCGATCGGCAGGACCGACTTCCGTCTATCTATCGGCAGCAGAGAGACTGGCTAACGGTGGCCAATTTCCTCTCGGCCGATACTTGCTTGGCGCTGTTTACCACCTTCTCCATCAGGTAGCCCAGAAACTCCTGCTTGGCCAATCCATCGGCAACTTGGGAGGCCCCTGGTGGTTTATTAATATGTGGCTCAATCTGCACCTGCATAAGCGCCTTGATTTCAACTTGTTCTCACAGCACTTCCCAAGAGATATAGCCGAAAATCATGTGTTGGGTGAAGAGGAATCGGCAACGCGTGCCCCCTTGAACTTTGGTGAAGCCGTCATAGTCCTACCTGGTTCAGGGAGTAATCCGGATCAGATCGGCCGATTCTTCGAGACTCTGTATGAGGGTTTGGCCAGAGATGAACGACCATGGTTGGCTTATGATGACCCAGATAGCATGCTCCCTCTGACCTTCAATCCATTTGATGAAGCTCTCGACAGGGACAATGAGGCGATGATGGCAATTGTGACTCCCAGAGCCATTCCAGTGAATTTCTTCGGTAGCACAAAAACTTCTCCCCAGACTTATGAATTTTACAATCCATCGGCATTAGCTCGCCAGTTAGCTTTCGGCCAGTTGCCAATCGCACTTCCTTATGCCGATGTGATAAAACCCAGAGAAACTATCAATAACTTTCTTGAGTGGAGTCGAGTAGCCCAACTACCACCAAACGCCGATACAGATGTAGATCTATCAGAATGGGTTCCGGCTGCTTTTATCACTCAGGCATACAAGTTATGGTGGGCAGAATGGAAAGAGCATCTATTCTGCAGATCGGCCCTTTCATACCGCGGCATGATCGACTCCGAATACGAAATTCCCGATGACACTGTAAGTATCTCCAACCGATGTTTCATTTTTTCAACATTATTTCCATCAGTAGCTTACCCTTGTATTCCTTTTGCAGGTTGATAACATCCCCTCATCGGTTAGCAGGAGTGGCAAGCCGATCGACTTGTTTCCATCAGGCCCGATTTCCTCAATCGGCCACAATGCTCCCACTCTGGCTTCCATTGTGCATCGGGGTGTACGCCTCAGGAAAGTCACGACCAGGAGAACCCAGACATCACCAACGGTAGCTGCTCCCACTCTGGCGCGGGCTTTCAAGGCAATTTGTCAAATCTTTATCTTTTACGCTGACTATCTTTATATCGGCTTTATTTATACTTATAAACCCTTGTTCGTTATTGCAGCAAACTAGTGTATCGGCAAAGGTCACACGTCAAGGTGCCGATGCCACCCAGTCCAGCCAGCCAAAGAGGAAGGGTGTCAAGAGCACCAGGGCCGAAACGAAACGCCAAAAAGTGGCAACTCCCCCTCTTCCTCCGGTATCTCCAATCCCAGTGGAGTCTTCTCCTTCTTCTCCAGAAGCCCAGACACAGCAAGCGCCATCTCCCCAACCAATGCAGGAAGCACCACAGATGGAAGAATCCCAACAGGAAGAACTTCAAACAGAAGGTACATCAGTCGATGTGGGTGAACAAACAACTGGTCCGGTGGGTCCAATTATATCATCGGCGGTTCTCCCGATTCAGACAACCGTTGTTCCCCCTCCAGGTAACATACTTTAACAATACCGTTGCCGATGAACTTATTCTCATTTAGTCTCATAACCTTTCTTGTCTTCTTTCAGCCGATATCGTCCCATCGGCAACCTTAGCCGATCAACTTGTAGTTCCATCGGCATCTTTGGCCGGTCAGCCCGCAGCTCTGTCAGCACCTCCCAGTCCAAGGCAAGAGATCGCCTTGAAGCAAGTAAGTCACTGTTTACCGTCAGCACTATTTGCCGATTCTCTAAGTATGAGCTAATTTTGCTTTCCCTCCCAGGAACAAGATTCTCTCGATAGCCTGTTCTCCTTCGCCATCGATTTCTCTGAAGAAGAAGGTGAAGAAGCAAGCAGTTCTCAGTCGGTCGGCATCACATCGGCAGAGGTTAGGGTCAGGCTGGAAGAATTGTCAGCTCTCCTTCACCAGGACACAGCGCAAATTGGTTGATGATTCCGACCCTACCAAGACCCTGTTCAGAACTCTCAGAGGCCAAGTCCCAGCCGATGTTGAAGAAATCCTGTTCCAAGCCACTCATCTGGAGAGTCGCCAGCTGCAGTACCAAAGAGCTTCTCGGCGGCTTGCCGATAGAGCCGCTCAGACTCAACTCTCCGATGAAATGAGGAAAGAAAAGCTTTTGACCGATGAGAAGCACAAGAACATCGGCATCCTGAGATCTTCTGGAGACGCGCTGAAGCAGAAGATATCCGATCTATCGGCAAGAAAAGAGTCCCTATTGGCGGAGCTTAAGGAAGTAGAGAACGCTCTGTCCCAAGCCCAACAGGAAGAGAGCCAATTGCCAGAGACCATCAGGCTTCTTGAGCGCGAGCGAAATGCTCACGGTCGCAAAGCACTCCAACTGAAGAAGAAGCTGAAGTCGATAGAAGGTTCTGCCGATGATGACATCAAGGAGATAGAAGCAGCCAACCAAATTCGGCTACGTGCTATATCGGCTATCCAGATGCTGCTTAACACATAGAGTTTCCATCGGCATTGTATCTGCGCTTTCCTGCTTCCTCAGCTTTTAGTCTAGCCGATAGGACTGTTATCGGCGCCTAAACTTTTGAAACACCAAGTCCTGTCCCCAAGCATTTGGATCCAGCCGATAGGAGTGTTATCGGCACCTAAACTTCTATGCATCGACCCATATACTGGGGTAGTACTTCTTTAAATATTTGCCGTTTAATGCTCTGGGAAATTCAATTCCTTCGAGGGTTTCTAGAATGTAGGCATTACCAGGAGCCGATCGACTTATCCGATAAGGACCCTCCCAATTAGGAGACCACTTTCCAAACTTCGAGCTTTTGGTCCCAACTGGTAAAATTAATTTCCATACCAAATCCCCATCGGCAAACTCTTTAGCCTTCACTTTCTTATCATACCATCTAGCAACTCTTTTCTTATTTTCTTCTATACTCATTAAAGCTTTTAACCGATGCCCTGCTAGATCATCCAATTCATCGGTCATCAAAGTGGCATAATTGTCGGAAGTTAATTGATCTTGAAAAGATAATCGCCTAGATCCAGCCTTAATTTCCCAAGGCAACACTGCATCATGTCCATACACCAATTGATAGGGTGATACCTTGGTCGATCCATGACAAGCCATCCGATAAGACCACAATGCTTCATTTAATAATGTATGCCACCGCTTAGGATTTTCTTCAATCTTTCGTTTAATAAGCTTGATAATTCCTTTGTTAGACGCTTCGGCCTGCCCATTGGCTTGAGCATAATAAGGAGAAGAATTCAACACTTTAATTCCCATACCGATTGCGAATTCATCGAACTCCCCCGATGTGAACATGGTGCCCGGATCGGTAGTAATCGTTTGGGGAATCCCAAATCGGTAAATAATATGCTCCTTCACAAAATCAATCATATTGGCCGATGTGACTTTCTTCAAAGGAATAGCTTCAACCCACTTAGTGAAATAGTCAGTGGCAACTAGAATGAACTTATGCCCTTTGCTAGATGGTGGATAAATCTGGCCGATCAGATCGATGGCCCATCCCCGGAACGGCCAAGGCTTTATTATAGGGTTCATAGCCGATGCGGGTGCTCTCTGGATATTACCAAACTTTTGACAACCTTGACATCCCTTGAAATATTTAAAACAATCTTCAAGTATGGTTGGCCAAAAATATCCATTCCTTCGAATCATCCACTTCATCTTAAAAGCTGACTGATGCGCTCCACACACTCCTTCATGGATTTCCCCCATCAAACTTCTAGCTTCATCATCACCCAAGCATCGGAGAAGAATTCCGTCGATAGTTCTATAATACAATTCATCTTCAAGGAGCACATACTTGGTTGCTTGAAATCGAACCCGTCTTTCAACTTTTTTGGATGGATCTTTTAGATAATCAAAAATTTCTTTCCTCCAATCACCGGCACCGACTGCCGATGTCGCATTAATCATTGGCTGATATCCCGAGGCATGCTGAGCTAACCGATTAGCGTCTTCATTATGCAATCGGGGAACATGCTCCAACCGGAAATCCTTGAATTCCTTTAACAGTTGCATACTTCTCTCGAAATAAGTCATGAGAACTTCACTTCGGCATTCATAGCTTCCGGCCAATTGATTTATAACCAACATAGAATCCCCGAATATTTCAACAGCATCAGCACGAACTTCTCTTAACAACTCTAATCCCTTGATCAGAGCTTGATACTCAGCCTGATTATTTGTTGATGTGGCAACAATCGGCAAGGAAAACTCATACTTCCTCCCCTTAGGGGAAACTAATACAATGTCGATTCCTGCCCCCCGGTCACAGGTAGATCCATCAAAGAAGAGCGTCCAGGGTACAATTTCCAAGGTTTCCACTAGACCGCAATGCTGAGTCACAAAATCGGCCATAATCTGCCCTTTGACTGCCTTAGCCGATTCGTAACACAAATCGAACTCCGACAGCGCTAAAATCCATTTACCGATCCTACCACTCATAATCGGCATAGATAGCATGTATCGGACCACGTCATCTTTGCAAACAACAGTGCATTCGGCCGATAACAGGTAATGTCTCAGCTTGATACATGAAAAATATAAGCATAAGCATAGTTTCTCAATGGCCGAATACCTGGTTTCAGCATCAATCAACCTCCTACTCAAATAATAAATTACCCTTTCTTTCCCTTCAAATTCTTGAACTAAAGCTGAACCGATAACCGATCCATCGGTAGATAAATACAATCTGAAGGGCTTCCCTTGTTGAGGTGGAACTAGAACTGGAGGATTTACAAGATACTTCTTGATTTCATCCAGAGCCAACTGCTGTTCTTCTCCCCAAATAAACTCTTGATCGGCTTTCAATTTAAGAAGAGGACTGAAAGCACGAATCCTACCAGACAAATTCGATATAAATCTCCTGATAAAATTTACCTTGCCGATCAAGGATTGGAGCTCGGTTTTGTTGGTAGGGGCCACTATTTTATTGATGGCATCAATAGATCTTCGACTAATTTCAATACCCCTCTGATGTACCATGAAACCAAGAAACTGCCCTGCCGATACGCCAAATGCACACTTGTTGGGATTCATCTTCAATCCATGCTTCCTTGTGCACTCTAACACCTTTTGTAAATCGGCAAGATGCTTTGAGAAATCTCCAGACTTAACCACCACATCATCAATATAAATCTCTACGAGCTTGCCGATGAACTCATGAAATATAAAATTCATAGCCCTTTGATAAGTAGCACCAGCATTCTTTAACCCAAAAGTCATGACTATCCATTCAAATAGTCCAACATGACCAGGACACCTGAATGCGGTTTTTGGAATATCCTCCTCTGCCATGAATATTTGATTGTAACCTGCATTACCATCCATGAAGCTGATGACCCGATGACCAGCCGCAGCATCAACCAGTAGATCGGCGACAGGCATTGGGTATCCATCCATCGGCGTAGCTTTATTGAGATTCCTGAAATCAATGCACATCCGAAGCTTCCCGTTTTTCTTGTAAACCGGAACAACATTGGAAATCCATTCGGCATACCGACACTGCCGAATAAACTTAGCTTCAATAAGTTTAGTGATTTCGGCCTTAATATCAGGTAGAATATTAGGATTACATCGGCGGGCTGGTTGCTGATGTGGCCGAAATCCAGACTTGATGGGTAACCGATGTTCAACAATTGATCTGTCTAAACCAGGCATCTCTGTATAATCCCAAGCAAAGCAATCTTTATACTCCTTTAACAAACTAGTCAATTGTCGCTTACACTCAGGATCTAATTTAGCACTAATAAAAGTAGGCCTAGGCTTATCACCACTACCTATATCTACTTTTACCAAATCATCGGCCGATGTGAATTCCTGGCCTAATTTTCCATCATCGGCGAATCTATCCATTAAAAACCGTCGTCAGAACCGACTGCTTGGATCGGTGGAATCTCATAATCGGCAACTTTGAGAAAATCTTTCTCCCAAACTTCTCCTGAAATGCACCTGGTCCTTTCGTAAGTTTCCGCTTCTGCCGACGCGATAACATAAGAAGAATCTCCTGGGACAATCTCAATCTTGTCACCTACCCACTGAACCAAGCATTGATGCATTGTAGATGGGATACAACAATTGGCATGAATCCAATCTCTTCCCAATAATAAGTTGTAAGCACCTTTTCCGCTGATCACGAAAAAAGTTGTCGGCAAGGTTTTGCTGCCGATGGTCAACTCTGCACATATCGCCCCCTTGACTGGAGACACGTTTCCTTCAAAGTCTTTGAGCATCATATCGGTCTTGGTCAAATCTTGATCCCCTTTCCCAAGCTTCCGATATACTGCATACGGCATAATATTAATAGCAGCTCCACCATCAACTAAGATCTTGGTCATTGGCTGCCCATCAACCCTTCCTTTGAGGAACAGAGCTTTAAGATGCTGCCTCTCGTCATCGGCAGGTTTCTCAAAGATAGCCGTCATCAGATCTAGAGCCAACTGAGCTATCTGATCAGAAAATTCCAACTCATCATCACTGGCTGGTGCAAGAAACTCCATCGGCAACATGAAGACCATGTTGACGCCTGCCGATGGACCTTCCCTCTTAGTGTCTGATGGCTGCCGACTTCCAGAGTTCTCTCCCTTGTTTAGCTCTTCTTGCCTTTCACGTTGCAAACTCCTTTTCTGTGTCTTGGTTAATCCTCCAGGGCACCATGGAGGAAGTGGCCTTTGCCTTGCCGTCGGGCGTCGGTTCTCCCTTGACTCCATACGATGCGTGTTAGCATCCCTGCAAATTTTGAATTCATCGGGAACCCGCGCATCAGGCATCTCCTCGAGCTCTTCTTGGTTCCTGGGAAAATACTGGACACGGTCACTAAGTCTGTTGTGCCCACTAAATCTGCCCCCCAGCCGGTCATGAACTGACACCCTTCCTCTGATCGGCCCATTAAATCGCCGTTCATCATTATGATAATGCCGATCGATCCTATCGTACCGATCATAACCGTTGCACTCAGGGCAGTCTCTGACAGTAGGAAGCTTGATATTTTCCTCCCAACAATGGATGAAGCATGGACAATTCCAATGATCCCTATGCCGATTCCACTCCTGTCGGCGTCTTTCTTCTTCCCGTCGATAATCTTCCTGCTGGCGCCGATACCGATCTTCCCGTTGTTGCCATTTTTCTCGAGGCCTTCTATGAGTTATGACGATACCAGATCGAGGAAGCCTTCCTGAGCTAGTTCCTTCCTAGACCAAGCCCTTACTTCTTGCATCGGCAGTAGTAACTTGATGCTGAGGATCTACCGATGCACTCTTCTCAGCTGTCTCCGATGTTAAGACCTTAGCCTTCCCCTTAGCATCCAACATGTTTGTCGGGAAAGGATGTTGGTCTATCTTCATCGGCTTCTGGGCTTTGGAACTGTCAAACCTGATTCTCCCTGACTCTATAGCCGATTGCAGCTGCTGTCTGAATACTTTGCACTCGTTGGTGTCATGGGAAGTTGCATTATGCCACTTGCAATATCTCATCCTCTTCAACTCTTCTGCCGATGGGATCACATGGTTAGGTGACAGTTTGATCTGACCTTCCTGAAGTAGAAAGTCAAATATCCTGTTAGCCTTAGTGGTGTCAAAAGCAAACTTCTCTGGTTCCTTCTGCCCAAAAGGACAAGACATCGGCTTCTTGTTTTTTACCCACTCTGCCAAACCGATTACTGGTTCTTCATCAGAATCTGAGCTTGTTGCTTCATCAACAAATGACACTTTCTTATTCCATGCTCTCTTAGGCTCGAAAGGCTTGATGTCTTGATCAGAAATCCTCTGCACCAAATGACTTAAACTTTCAAACTCCTGAGAGGCATACTTATCCCTGATATGTGGCAACAAACCCTGGAAAGCCAAATCGGCTAGCTGCCGATCATCCAGAACCAGGCTATAGCATTTATTCTTGACCTCTCGTATCCTCTGCACAAATCCCTCAACCGACTCATCATTACGTTGCTTCAACTTGACCAAGTCGGTGATCTTCTTCTCATGAACCCCCGAGAAGAAGTATTTGTGGAATTGCTTCTCTAGATCGGCCCAAGTAATTATTGAGTTGGGAGGTAATGATATGAACCAAGTAAAGGCCGATCCAGACAATGATGACGAAAATAGACGAACCCTCAATTCGTCCCTGTTACCAGCCTCTCCACATTGAATAATGAACCTGTTGACATGCTCCATGGTTGACGTGTCGTCCTGTCCGGAAAACTTTGTAAAATCCGGTACCTTGTACCGATGTGGAAGCGGGATCAAATCATACGCGGGAGGATACGGTGTCCGATAAGAATAAGTGTTGACTTTGGGTTTTATCCCAAATTGTTCCCTCATTACTTCAGCAATCTTATCGGCCCAATATGCATCGGCATCTTGCCGATGAGGCGGCTGCGGATCTGGCACTTGGTGGCGAACCTCCACGTGTCTGTTCGGGACGTGATCTGCACGGAACATCGTATTGATCACCTGTCCTCCAATCTGCGGACCGCCAAACTGCTGTCCACTGATTGGCTGTCCTCTGAGTTGCTGTCCAAAATTCATTGGCTGGTTGGGAATCCCCTGACCTTGGAACCCAGGATAGACCTGCCCTTGCTGGAACCCTGTAGTCTGATAATTCTGCTGGGGCGATTGTGGAAAGGCTTGCTGTCCAAGCCATCCATTACTAGCGTTCATCGGCATAGGTGCTGCCGATGATTGGTAATTGGGTACCGTCGTTGAATTGACATACCCCGACTGGGCCATAGGCCTCTGTTGCATCAGCATTGACTCTGCCGATGCGTTGGGCATCTGGAACATTGAATCTTGAGGATTTCCAATGTGAGGCCTGGCAGTAGTGGTTGTGGTATACCGAGGACTCTGGTTCACCGGCGCATTGGGAGGTGCCGATGCCATAGGAGTTTTGCCCCTCATGTCAGTTATTTGTGATGTTCCCGGCGTCAACTCTGGAGGCATACCGTAACCCCACCAGTTGGGAGGAAGAGTCAACCCTGACATTGCCGATGCCAACATATCTGTTGTCAGTTTATGCTGCCCAACTGAAATTTGTGGGTTGGTTGCCATCGGCATAGATAGTGCACCAGTAGTCCCCGATGTACTTGGAGGGACGGCAGATTGTGCACTTGCATTCGTCAAGGCAGCCGACGGAGCCGTGACCTCTGGTGCCGTTGGCTGATGATGGGAGGGGCCCACATAATCTGGTGGGATTTGTCCTTCCTTGAAAGTTCTTGCCACGGCATTGAAAACCGTATTAGACAGTACACCAGCTTGGTTAATCAACGCTCGATTGATGGCATTGTCAACCATATCTTGAAGCTTGCCAGGATTGGCGTCAAAGGTGACCTACCGTGGTGCCGGCAGTGCATCTTTCTGGACCACTTCGCCGCTCCTGTTTATGCTGAAAGACCTCAGGCATTGCTGCTTGAACTCTTCCATGGCTTGGGCAATAGCTTGCTTCTGCTCATCCTTGAGGTTGGCCTCCGTCACGGGGATGACGTTCTCTTGATCGAGGTCAGAGATCGACATGTTGATCTTGATCTTGAATCTGGTCCCACTGGGCGTGCCAAAAGATGTGTTGATGCAAAACTGATCTGCAAACACAAAGGGCTAATACCCGATTCAAACGTTAAGGCGTGCCAGCCGATTTGACCTTACTATCGGCAAAGGTGATAACTCGAATACTTTAGTCCTGACAACAGCGATGCGCCCGGATGTCACGGCTAAGAGGTACTCACGCGGAACTCGAGAACACGCCGAGCTTAAGTCGACAAATTCCTAAGAACTCGTAATAAAAGGAAAAAGTATGACGAAGTCGTCAAAAAGTAGATGCTGGAATATGAGTAAAAACGTGTGTTTGATTGATTTCTTGATTCCTTATTACAGGGCCCTAGGGTTTATATTTATACCCTGCTCAAAGAGCTACAACCAGACACGATTAGAATTCGAATTCCAAATTACACGGAATCCGTATACAAAACGATGCAAATAATTAAGGAAATAACAAAACTATCCCTCGTGACAAACCGAAACTCCTCCACATGACAACTGGCAGCTTCCGGACTCCTCCTTTGCATCATCGGCAATCCCTTTGCCATAGTCATCGGCAGACCTTTTTATCTAGCCATCGGCACCATATTACTGCCTGTGGACTTAGTCACATTCAACCTCTCCCTCATCGGCAACCATCATCATCGGCAACCCGCTTTGTAAACATCGTACTGCCACCTTATCCTGCCATCCTAGACACGTGCCTAGAAACGGTGTCAACAGACCTCGATTCAACCAACATACAACCAAGATCGTACATGATCAAGCATCACCATCACAGATTACAACATTCAACACAGAACATAGTTTTACATCACATCAGAGTTTAAAAGAGGTTATTACAAACCATAGCAGTAGCGGAAACAGAGTAGTTTTGAAACAACTCCAACTCAGTTTATAATACATGCCAGTTCCATGGTCAAGTCCCAAAAAAAGCACAACTGAAGGTAGAAGAGTGATCACGCCCATGATCTATTCATCATCCGCAGCTGGGTGATGACAGTTAGCGCAATAGCCGTGATAGACGACATCATCTGCAACAGGGGTAAATAAAACCCTGAGTACGAGAATGTACTCAGCTAGACTTACCCGTCATAAACCAGAAATAAAGTGACACCAAGGAGTATGCAAGGCTGATCTTTGTGGACTGGTTTGACTCACCTTTTTGCATAAAAGCCTTTGTTGTAAGTAATTCATTTATCACATTTCAGCAGCAGGTTCATTACTTAGCAACTATCCACTAGGTTAGCACCTGTTCTAAGCATACACTTGAGTTTTTAAGCATTACAATAATAACCATATCCGGATTATCACATAGCCATCATCATTCTCATCATAACCATTAAGTTTATTTAGTGAGTTCTACGTTGCCGCTGCCCAAGTCAAGTTCTCACTATCCGGGAGAGACGGCGATTCGAATCGATTCCTATCCAGCTGGAGGGGTATTCCTAACACTCACCCAAGCATACTTCATGACGGCAGCTCGGATCACCTTTAGCACAACTCCGGACCAATTCGCGGGTCCATCTAGCGCCGCACCCCCAGGGACCGCCAATCTGCCAGGGTCTGGACTCTAACCTGACACCTCGGTCTTACGCCATTGACTCCCCGCACATACTTGCTACCAACCGGGGTGCGCACTCATACAGAACGGGGTATCCGGCCTGAGTTGCACTCGTAGGCTTCGCGGTCGGAACGACTTATCCGGCCAACTAAGTGATAGGCATACGTTCAACATGACACGGGGACGTACAGTGATTCGGTCCTTAAACGACACAGACGGGGATAGATTCACACCCAAGACCTCCATGCCTTGTTGCTGCACTATCGTCATCCCGTCCGGTCTCAAGTTCATTTTTAGCATCTGGTTATCTCCACGATAGCAATTATAGCCAACCGTGATCATCATCCACCTAACTCTTGCAGGTGATAGGAAATCACCCGGCTTCTACCGAGCTAAGCATGGCTAAGCATTACTTCGATCCTGGACCTACTTTGGTATTGTTTAAAGTGGACAAGGTAGTCATTGTGCAGCAAGGGTGTCATATCAACGCCTACCACTTAATGCAACAATATATAACCATAGTCATTTGATAGCTGAACATGATAATAAAATAGTAGGAGGCTTATAATGCTCTGGGGCTTGCCTTCGACGTAGGTAGAGGGACGATGGTCAGGGCACTCCGGCAAGTCCTCCTCCTCCTCAGCTCCTTGAGGTAGCTCCCCTTGCTGTCCTTCCGGCTCCGGCAACTCGAACTCCAGCACCGTCACGCCCTTGGGTACACCTATGGATGCATGACAAGGAGATGAATATAGAGAATGCACATATGAAGCATAATGCCATGATGAAGAGCCAAAGGGACATAAACAAGGTATAACAAGTAATGCATACTTCTTCTTTGGTAGAGAGACTAAATAGACAAGTTAAACAAGTCCTAGCTACTCTTACCCAGTCACTGGTTTAGTAGACAACCCAACCGGTCATAAGTTTCAGCCATAACTTAAGCATCATTTAACCAAATTAAGCAAGTAAGCACTTTCTGGCAAGCTTAGCAAATTATCTACAGTTCACTTTTAGACATCCTAGACTGATTCCCAACTTAAATATGCCAAAACCTACAAAGTTGGCTGGCTGCTCTGGAAAATCCAGAGAGCAAGCACTTTGCAGCAGCTACTTGCAACACGCATAACTTTCAAACTACTCAACCAAATGTCATGAAATTTGGACACGAAATAGATCAGTAAGTTAGCTACATGTCTGTTGAAGACAAGTTTCCCAAAAAACATCATCTTCAAATAGTTCTTAATCATTTGCTATCAACTGTACAGAAATGCTTCTAGGAAAGGCAATAATAGCTAAAATAATATTTTGCACGTGTTGAGAATGTATCAAAGGAACAATCCCATTGCACTAGTAGATAAAACATATCGAAGAAACACCAGAAAACATCATGGCAAGGTCTAAAACTATTTCTATCATCACCTTTTCCATTTATTTAATTATTAAGGTGATTTAATGAACATATACTCCAAGTGTTCCAAAAATCCTAAGAAAATTATAGAAAGCTACTTATGCTAACATAAGATTACTGTAAAATTTTCAGAACATTTGCATGTACACATTGTGAGGTATAAAAATAACAAGCTAGTATAGGCATGCAAGGCACAAATGTGAAACCTCATTAAAAAGTGTCAAACAACAGATTTCAGATTTTTCCTAGCTTTGTCTACACATAAGTACAACACTCAGCAAGTTTCATCACAAAAGGAGCTATAACCTATTTATTAAAAATATCACAATAAACTCCTATTTAAGCAAGAATTATTTTTAACTTCTTAACCAAGCTTCCAAAAATCATGATAAATTTATCAGAGACTACTCATATCATAAGTAACAACTCCCTAAATTTGCATGGCCAGCAGATCAATAGATCTCAAAGATATAATTACCCACTGAAAATCCAAGATTAATTTATATCTATTTATTTCTGCAAAAACAGAGCATGTTTCATATGTTTATTAAAAACTAGACTTATCCTGGAACCTAGCAAAATTGGAATCACCACATTTGGATCTCTAAAACTCTAGATGTGATTTTTTCAAAAACAGCATAGGCCCTGCAAAACAGTGAACCAGAGGGGTGAAACCGAGAGGCTGACATCCGGGACCCGCGCGTCAGTGAGACAAAGGCAGGGGAGATGCTCGTCGCCGGCGAAGCTCAACGACGACGAGGTCTCGGCCGGATCTAAGGGCATCTACGTGTTCCTCTCATCAAGGCGACTCTGTTGACCTACTTTACGCGCGCTCTACTGGACTCTAGGGTGCTCGCCGCCGGGAATGGCGGAGCGGCCGCGCTGCGCGGCGATACGCCGGCGGATCTAGGCAATGGCGACGCGGTAGAGGTTGCGGACGAGCAAGAGCGGCTCAAGGCGAAGCTATAGGAAGAAGAATCACGGCCAGAGGTGAACCAGAGAGGTCTGGCCACGTTGCCGGTGATCTCTGTGAACTCCGGCGAGGTGGAGCTCGCGACGGAGATGACAATGTGACCTCACCGGTGCTCGGCTAAGGGAATGGAATGGACGTCGAGGTAGAGGATGTCAAGGCGGAGCTCTGGGCGAACTGGCTTGGCCGGAGACGCGGTGGAACGGCCGGAGGAGCTCGCCGAAGCGCGGCGGAGCTTCCTGAGGCGACGGCGGAGCGAAATGTGCTGCGCTGAGCGAGTGGAGAGCGCGTCTGAGGCGTCCACCCGGTGCCTGGCGACTTAGGGACGCCGTGGGAGCTGACAGACGGGGTCGCCTTCGACGTACGGCCGACAGGTGGCCGGACACGCGGCAGCGGACGGTTCTGTCCAAACTGAATCGAGCGATTCAGTTGCCATGGCCAGTGACTGAAACTCGAACTTTGTCAACGTTTTTCTCTCAGCTCAATCGGTGGTTTTGACTGGGATTTGATCCTCTGGACAGAGCTAT
Organism: Sorghum bicolor; assembly: GCF_000003195.3. Taxonomy (NCBI): domain Eukaryota; kingdom Viridiplantae; phylum Streptophyta; class Magnoliopsida; order Poales; family Poaceae; genus Sorghum; species Sorghum bicolor. The sequence goes on from NC_012878.2 coordinate 33,003,522, forward strand.
ACGAGTTCTACAACTTTGGTTACAAGATCGAAGCCTAACTCGGTCTAGATTTCAAACTACAAGGCTCCCAATCACCCTTGGTCGAAACTGCGTGATCCAACACTTAGCCAAATTCGGCCAAGTATGAAATCAGCCCTGATTTTTGGCTTGTGAGCAATTTTTGGATGTGTTCTAAGCTTTTTCATAAAAAGTCATCAACATAGCTTTTGTATCTTGTAAAATTCTCTACAACTTTGCTTCAGGTGTCACAGACATGCAAGGTCTCTAACACCAGTTTCATAAAATATCTTTGAAAAAGAGGTCTAGGGGGTCAAATAAGCCATCCTAGGGTTAACCATGACTTAGGGGCATTTTTGGCCAAAACTTTCAACATAAACCTTGCTCCAAAAGATATTCTAAACATGATTGAGGTATTTTAGAAGACAATGAATACTTGCAAGCATTAGTCACCCACTAAGGTTACTCAAAACAATTCATACAACCAATTTATTCATATAGTGCATATAGTAAATGGCATGTGATCATGATATGATGCTCATGAGTGATCATGATGATGCTTATGTTGATGCAATGCTCATGGTTAACATGCAAGCTAACACTAGGAGTGTTACAGCCCTCCCCCCTTACAAAAATCTCGTCCCGAGATTTGAAAGACGTACCACTTTTCGTAGAATGAGGGATAAGTTACTTGTAAATAGTCTTCCCTTTCCCAAGTGGCATCTCTCTCATTTTGACGGTTCCACAAAACTGTAAAAAGTTTGATCACCCTCCCACGAGTAACTCGTTCTCTGACAACAAGAACTTGTACAGGCTTTTCTTCATAGGATAGGTCTGACTGCAACTTGATACCTCTTGTTTCAACTCTCTCTTCGGGCACACGAAGACACTTCTTAAGTCGAGATACATGGAATACAGGGAAAATAGATCTCATTTCGGGAGGTAGTTGCACTTTGCAAGCTACCTTACCGCTCTTCTCAATGATTTGGTAGGGACCCACATACCTAGGAGCAAGCTTTCTTTTAACACCAAAGCGATTTACTCCCTTCATGGGCGATACCTTTAGGTACACAAAGTCACCTACTTCGAACTCGATTGGCTTCCTTCTTCGGTCAGCATAGCTTTTTTGCCTAGCCTGGGCAACTCTCATGTGTTGCTGGATAATGAGAACTTGTTTCTTGGCTTCTTTGATGAAGTCAATTCTGTAGTACCTCCTTTCACCAGGTTCGACCCAGTTTAAAGGAGTTCTACACTTGCGGCCATACAGAGCTTCAAAAGGAGCCATTTGGATGCTCTCTTGATAACTATTATTGTAAGAGAATTCAGCTAAGGGTTGTCATTTCTCCCATGCACCCTTGGAAGATATAACACAGGCCCTCAGCATATCTTCTAGAATTTGATTCACACGCTCAGTCTGACCGGAGGTTTGAGGATGATAGGCTGAACTGCGAACCAACTTTGTACCAAGGAGTGAATGCAGATGCTCCCAAAAGCGAGCAGTGAACTGAGGACCCCTATCAGAAATAATAGTGTGAGGCACTCCGTGCAATTTAACTATCTGAGAGAAGTACAACTCAGCATAGTCGGATGGTCGGTATGTAGAGTGTACAGGAATAAAATGAGCTGACTTGGTCAAACGGTCAACAACCACCCATATGGAATTGTGTCCTTTTTGAGTAAGGGGAAGTCCAACAATGAAATCCATGCTGATTTCTTCCCACTTCCAACTTGGAATCGACAAGGGTTGCAATAAACCTGCAGGTTTTAGGTGAACTACTTTTATCCTGCAGCAAGTATCACACCTTGCGATATAAGCTGCTATCTCCTTCTTCATTTTGGTCCACCAGAAACGAGGTCTCAAGTCTTGGTACATTTTGCTACTACCCGGATGAATGGACAACTTGGAAGAATGAGCTTCTTCTAAAATTTTGTTGCGTAGATCACGGTTTTTGGGTACAACTAGTCGATCGTCAAACCACAGGACACCTTTCTCATCTACCCGGAAATGCTTGGTGTCCTGCTCTTGCATTTTTCTCTTGATATGAAAAATACCCAGATCGGATTTTTGGAGCTCTATGATTTGACTTTCTAACGAGCAGCTGACTATGATGTTGTGCAAGACCACAGGATGCAATAAATTGAAGCCTTCCTCCAGGAGAGGTCCAACATGTTGTTTCCGGCTGAGAGCGTCGGCTACAACATTGGCTTTGCCTGGGTGATAGTGCACTTCTAAATTGTAGTCTTTTATCAATTCCAACCATCTTCTTTGTCTCAAGTTCAACTCGGGCTGAGTGAATATATATTTGAGGCTCTTATGGTCCGTGTAAATGTGACAAAGATTACCCAACAGATAATGTCTCCAGAGTTTCAATGCATGCACAACTGCTGCTAACTCTAGATCATGAGAAGGGTAGTTGGCTTCTTGTTTCCTCAGTTGCCGAGAAGCATGGGCAATAACTCGGCCTTCTTGCATAAGCACACAACCTAGGCCTGTGCTAGAAGCATCGCAAAAGACATCAAATGGCTTTTCAATGTCAGGCTGTGCCAGAACAGGAGCGGTGGTCAGCAAATGGCGTAAAGTGGTGAAAGCAACTTCACACTCATCGGACCACACAAACTTCACATCTTTTTGCAGTAGCTTGGTCATAGGCTTAGCTATTTTGGAAAAGTCTGGAATAAAGCGCCGATAATATCCAGCTAGACCGAGAAAACTCCGGACTTCGTGCACTAAAGTCGGGGCCTTCCAGTCTAAAACCTCCTGCACCTTTGACGGATCAACAGAAATACCCTATTCGGATAAAATATGGCCTAAGAAAGGCACTTTCTTCAGCCAAAACTCACACTTGCTGAACTTGGCATAGAGCTGATGTTCTCGCAATCTAGTGAGTACAATCCGAAGGTGCTTCTCATGTTCTTATGCATTTTCAGAATACACCAAAATATCATCGATGAACACCACCACAAACTTATCCAGTTTAGGCATGAACACCGAATTCATCAGGTACATGAAATGAGCAGGGGCATTAGTCAGACCAAAGGACATGACTAAATACTCATACAACCCATACCTGGTAGAGAAAGCCGTTTTAGGAATGTCTTCAGGTCGGATCTTGATTTGATGATACCCAGATCGTAGATCAATTTTGGAGAATACTTTGGCCTTGGCTAATTGATCAAATAGGATATCAATGCGAGGCAGTGGATACTTGTTTTTGATAGTCACTGCATTCAACGGATGATAGTTTACACACATACGTAGAGATTTGTCCTTCTTCTTGACAAAGAGAGCCGGACAACCCCATGGAGAAGAACTAGGCCGAATAAGACCTTTCTCTAGGAGCTCTTGCAATTGCTTTTTCAACTCTGCCAATTCATTGGGTGGCATTCGGTATGGTCTTCTAGAGATAGGTGCGGTACCCGGAATTAGATCAATTTTAAACTCAATGTCTCTGTCCGGCGACAACCCGGGCAGATCCTCTGGAAAAGCATCCGGAAACTCACACACTACCGGAATTTCTGCTATAGTGAGTGGTCGAATAGCATTGGCCGCGTGACGGATGTCATTGCTTCTAGGGAGTTGAACTAAGAAAGATTCCTTACTATCAGGCTCCCTCAACATAATGACCCTAGTTGAAGTGTCTATTAACACTCCATGATCACTCATCCATTTCATTCCTAGGATAACATCTATTCCCAAGCCCGGTAAGATCACAAGATTTGCTGAATAATTACGCCCTTCTATGGCAATTTGTACATCTCTCACTACTTGATTCGTAGCAATTTGGTTACCAGCAGCACTAATGCAAAATTTTCCACTATCAAGGTCGATTATATGTTGCCCATGCTTAGATGCGAATGCTTGACTCATAAATGAATGTGAAGCTCCAGAATCAAACAAGACAACTGTAGGGTGTTGATTTACAAGGAACATACCAGCCGTGACCACTTCACCTACAGGAATTTCTTCAATGGTGGTATAGTGCACTCGGCCCATATGGTTTTTGCCTCCAGCCGCAGCATTTCTCTTAGGATAAGGGCAATCTCTCGCCCAGTGACCAACTTGCTTGCAATTGAAGCAGGGACGGTTATCAGGAGGAGTCTTGGGACCTCCTTGACCCGGGGCACCTCTTGGGAGAGCAACTGTGAAGGACTTGCGAACTCCCGTCTTCACATTTGACTTTTTCTGCGGCGGCCTATACCTTGTCACAGCATTGGGTGGGCGATAGGCCGGCTTGCTTGCCACTGGAGCCTTGGACTATGAAGCACCTGCCTCATAGGCCCTCTTGCGGTTCTTGGACGCGGCATACACGGCGTTGGAGTTCTCTTGAGTCAATGCATCACTTACAAACTCATTAAAGGTGGTACTCTTGTTACCAGCCATATTCTTGGACAACTTGGGTCCCAACCCTCTCTTGAAACTAGCGAGCTTCTTGGCTTCGGTGTCAACCATCTCAGGAGCATAGCGAGACAAATTGTTAAAAGCATGAAGATACTCAGTCAAGCTTTTAGTGCCCTGTGTCAGGTTCATGAACTCGGTGTGCATGATAGTCATTAAGCCTTGTGGAATATAAGTATTCCTAAAAGCAGTTTGGAACTGGTCCCAGGTTACAACAGCATTGGCAGGCAAGCTAGTCCTGTAATGACTCCACCAAACACCCGCTTTGCCCTCCAACTGGTGGGCTGCATATTCCGCTTTTAGCTCTTCGGTTAACCTTAGCAATCGGAATTTCTGTTCAAGAGTGTTAAGCCACTCATCAGCTTCTAGAGGTTCAACAGCCTCCTTGAAAAGCGGCGGCTTGGTGTCCTGGAAATCCTTAAAACTGCTATACTGATTTGCCTCTCCGCCTTGGCGGGCATGGCGACCACCCCGATTCTGTTGCGCCATAGTTTGCATAGCCTCGTTGAGCATACGCTGGCCCTCAACAAGAGCTGCCAACAGCTCAGTCGGTGTAGGCGGGGGAGGAGGTGGTGGTGGTGGCACCTCGTTGTGACCGGAGCGAGTATTGCGAGCCATCTGCACAAGGCATACCAAGTGATCGTTTAGGATAACAGATATGATTGTCATGAACTTCAATTGCTGCCATACGGAATTTAATACAGTAAATTCGCATAAATTAAGGCGCAATAATCCATGCCCAACAAGAGAATATCATCCACAACACTTGGTCATTCTCGCGATCATTCACAGCCACACTCCACAAAATTAAAGTCACTGCAGAAATTTATTTAAGCTCAACATAAACATGGAGCATCACAATTGAGTGCATAGGGTTACACAGAGTCACTGCCACAACTTAAGTTTTACAGGAGGGGCACCATGGCCAAATACATAGAGTCTCAACTAAAATTTAGATTACATGTCCATTACATAAAGAGATGGAAACTGATATTTGATCATAGAATTATTGCTAGGCTACACATCTTCCTCGGATTCTCCATTAGAGACAATGCCATCATCCTGATCTTCCTCACTAGAAGCTTCTTCATGATTAAAAGGGGCTGGTTGTGGGATAGGATTTATGATATTATTTAAGCGATGGATATCTAACTGCAGCTCAGCAATCCTAGTAATCAGCTCTTCCTCTCTCATTTCCGCATGGAACAAGGCTCTAACTCTAGCAGCTTCTCTATTTTCAGCCAAGCGCATAGCCTCATCTCTCTCTCTAGTCATTTGCATCATGCGGGCTTGTGCCTCATTGCGCTCTCTAACTGCATTCTCAACTTGGTTGCGGCGAGCTTGCAAAGCAGTATGATAGTTTTGGATTTCAGCTTGGGCATCCATAAAAGCCTTGCGGTGCTTGCGCACACGCTTACGCAGTTTGCGCTGCCAAACTTGAGCTCGTTGAAGCGCTAGCATGGCATCTATGTAGGTGTCCTGGCGTACATAGTATAGCTTAAGTACCGCTAGCATGGCACTCATGGCAGGACTAGAGCTATATCCTAGCAAGGTTTCTCTCATCTCTAAAGACTCATTCCCAACCTGGGACACAAATGTGTCAGCCACACTCACTCTAGGAACGGATCCCGCTGGGCCATTCACTAGCTCATCACCATGCTCTTGGCAAATCTCTAGTAAAACCTCCAGGGCTGCTACTTGGGCACCCTCCCAAGGGGTTTGGCCATCACAATCAACTAACCAACCTAGCCACTATGGGTTATTTGGACAAGGGGGAACTGTAATTTGGACATCTACCCAAGGTAAGGCCCCTGCATGCTCGGCCTTGGTCCAAGTGTACTTAGGTGGTTCCTCATATCCAACTGAACTTAGCACCCTCCACAACAGAGTAGGAGTGCCAACCATGTCCAGAAAAGTCTCACTCGCGTGTGGGGCTGCCATCTGTAGAAAGACCACATTTGAGTAAGGGAGATTAATTACAAGGAGAGATATAGAATCATATTTTCAGAATTTAATACCCAAGTATTGCATAAAGAATGTATGAATGATTCATGATGCATGCACGTTCCATACGTCCTTCCCATTCCTAGAAGAAAGTTATATCGGTATAGTCGGTGGCATACATACGTGCACTCTTTATACGCATCTACACGGTGTAAACGTTTCGTTGTTAGTGTACCTGCTGAAGATTTCATTTCAGCCCAGCCCCACAATAATATAATTGCAGAAATGTAAAACCAATCATCAACAATAAAGCTAGGTACTCCGATATATATTTCCAAACATATATCGCGGCACACTACCCAATTGGGATACACCCACATATACATCAAATATGCACACATGGCTACACCTACTACCCACAATTAAGTACCTTCATATATACATGTGTGAAACATGTAAATATTCCAGTAACCACAGCTAACACTCCCCTAGACCGACGGTTGGACGGTCATGCTCTCACAACTCACACTTACCGTAGCGTAGAGGCATATAGATCCATACATTACCACTCAAGCAAGTGGCATCCATACAATTTCACGCCGTATGGACGATGAAAGAAAACAAGCAATGCTTACCATGGCGTAGAGGTATGTGGTCCATTCATTACCACTTAAGTAAGCGGTATCCATATAATTGCACGCCATATGGACGACGAAAGGAAAAATCCCCATGTTAGTAATATTAAGCCACCTAAAAGTCCTTATATGGGCATAAAGGGCATGACCACTGGCATGGTATAAGTTATCAAAACATTTTTAAAACAACCCAATTTATAACCTAATTTGCCAAATTAGTTTATTAAAACCAAATTCATTTGTTTTCAAATACATCTATGATGGTTATATACTTAATCTTGCTCTGATGCCAGCTGTAACAGAACTGTCCAATTTATAAGAATTCAAGTGAATTAGCGACCACAGAGGCAGTCAAGCCAATGGACTTGAACCCATATAAACCCGGTAGTCCGACGAAATCTCAAAAGACCTCGATTCAACCAACATACAACCAAGATCGTACATGATCAAGCATCACCATCACAGATTACAACATTCAACACAGAACATAGTTTTACATCACATCAGAGTTTAAAAGAGGTTATTACAAACCATAGCAGTAGCGGAAACAAAGTAGTTTTAAAACAACTCCAACTCAGTTTATAATACATGCCAGTTCCATGGTCAAGTCCCAACAAAAGCACAACTGAAGGTAGAAGAGTGATCACGCCCATGATCTATTCATCATCCGCAGCTGGGTGATGACAGTTAGCGCAATAGCCGTGATAGACGACATGATCTACAACAGGGGTAAATAAAACCCTGAGTACGAGAATGTACTCAGCTAGACTTACCCGTCATAAACCAGAAATAAAGTGACACCAAGGGGTATGTAAGGCTGATCTTTGTGGACTGGTTTGACTCACCTTTTTGCATAAAAGCCTTTGTTGTAAGTAATTCATTTATCACATTTCAGCAGCAGGTTCATTACTTAGCAACTATCCACTAGGTTAGCACCTGTTCTAAGCATACACTTGAGTTTTTAAGCATTACAATAATAACCATATCCGGATTATCACATAGCCATCATCATTCTCATCATAACCATTAAGTTTATTTAGTGAGTTCTACGTTGCCACTGCCCAAGTCAAGTTCTCACTATCCGGGAGAGACGGCGATTCGAATCAATTCCTATCCAGCTGGAGGGGTATTCCTAACACTCACCTAAGCATACTTCATGACGGCAGCTCGGATCACCTTTAGCACAACTCCGGACCAATTCGCGGGTCTGTCCAGTGCCGCACCCCAGGGACCGCCAATCTGCCAGGGTCAGGACTCTAACCTGACACCTCGGTCTTACGCCATTGACTCCCCGCACATACTTGCTACCAACCGGGGTGCGCACTCATACAGAACGGGGTATCCGGCCTGAGTTGCACTCGTAGGCTTCGCGGTCGGAACGACTTATCCGGCCAACTAAGTGATAGGCATGCGTTCAACATGACACGGGGACGTACAGCGATTCGGTCCTTAAACGACACAGACGGGGATAGATTCACACCCAAGACCTCCATGCCTTGTTGCTGCACTATCGTCATCCCGTCCGGTCTCAAGTTCATTTTTAGCATCTGGTTATCTCCACGATAGCAATTATAGCCAACCGTGATCATCATCCACCTAACTCTCGCAGGTGACAGGAAATCACCCGGCTTCTACCGAGCTAAGCATGGCTAAGCATTACTTCGATCCTGGACCTACTTTGGTATTGTTTAAGGTGGACAAGGTAGTCATTGTGCAGCAAGGGTGTCATATCAACGCCTACCACTTAATGAAACAATATATAACCATAGTCATTTGATAGCTGAACATGATAATAAAATAGTAGGAGGCTTATAATGCTCCGGGGCTTGCCTTCGACGTAGGTAGAGGGACGATGGTCAGGGCACTCCGGCAAGTCCTCCTCCTCCTCAGCTCCTTGAGGTAGCTCCCCTTGCTGTCCTTCCGGCTCCGGCAACTCGAACTCCAGCACCGTCACGCCCTTGGGTACACCTATGGATGCATGACAAGGAGATGAATATAGAGAATGCACATATGAAGCATGATGCCATGATGAAGAGCCAAAGGGACATAAACAAGGTATAACAAGTAATGCATACTGTTGACACTTGCTAACACCACTTGAATACTAAGTTGTCATCCCCAGCGTGGCACTAGAGTGTACTATGGTATTTATACGCACACAGATAATCCGCAAGCGCACGGATACCGTTGAAGCTTTTACCCGGTTAAAGGTTTTATCGTATCCACAGGGAAACGGGAGAACTGATCTACGCTCTAACTTAATCAAGATAAGTAAATAGGTGTGAATAGGAAAGATGGTAGAATCGAATAAGAACAATATTAAAGGTAAGATAACAGTGAGTGATAATATGGGAATAGAGAGTAGAGCAATTCTAGTATATGGGCGATGGTAGCAGAATAGAGAGAATAACTATGGTTTCTCTACTTCAAAGGGGTATGTCTATGTCTGGGACGAACCACGTGATAAGAGTACACCACAAAGGATGCTTATCCATAGGCCGATAAACCCTACCCGTCCTGCTAACGAGAGGTGGACTACAGGGGACCAACGTAACTGTCACCTACGCGGCCTACCACACGATCCAGCTAGTCAGGGGATATCCACAAGTAATCTAGGTCTAAGCACCACGCTTACACCTATACTACAACTCTAACCTATAGGGTCCTATAGATTAGAAGTACTCAAAAGAGTTGTGAACCAGAACATACATGATTAGTAATTGCATAATGAATTAGAAGTAGATTACCAGAGTCATCCCATGAGCAAGCTTGATTAGAGCTTGATCATGGCGAAGTACACCGGAGGAAGAACCGACAGGCCGGCCTCTCCTCTAATCCTCCTTCGCTCTCCATCTGTCTACTATCTAGATCTACTCTAGTTTAGAGAAGAGAGGAGAGCTCTCATCTCTAAACCCTAGCTTTTGCTCTGTCTATGAATAATGAATAATGATCAAGGGGGTGCCTCCTCCAGGGGCCAGGGGGTCTGGTTTTATAGTCCCCTCAAGTGAACCTGGGCCGTCGGTTCAAACCGACATTGATTGAACGGTTATTCTTGATCCTTTAGGTCGGTGGAGCATAATCCGCGAGATTGAGCGTGATTGGCCGAAAAAGGTGGGCGGGCGCCCTGTCCCTGACTCCGTTCGGTCTCCGCTTCCTTCCCGTGGCTTCTGGAGTCTTCTAGATGTAAGATAATTGCGCGGCACATTGATATCTCTATGTAATCCCGACGTGTGGGCCTTTCTTCCTTATTTCCTGATAACCCCTATAGAAATAGACAAACACCAAAACTCGTGGAATTCTGTAAGATAAAACCCTAAGTCTCGATGTTGATTTCATTTGGATCCTTTTCTTTGTTTATTTGATAGTTAAATTTGATACTTAAGGACCGTCAACAAACTCCCCCAAGCTTACCTCTTGCTCGTCCCTGAGCAAGGATAGACTCAGCAAAGGATCAGAAGTTGTTGCAATATCTTAAAAATTTAACGGTACACATGCTTTTAAATAAGATCTCATCTCTGAGTTAGAGTAAACTGTCAAGACTTAAAACTTACTTACTTTACCTTTCACCATGGGACTTGTAACCGTCACTTCTGTCTTGAGTAGTTAAAAGATAGAACAGTCCAGTCAAGTGCCATGTCGCTTATTCTTGATCAGCTATAGCTCTGGAGTTTTTGCAGATTTTCAAATAAAACTCAGAGATTCCTTTGTATGACTCTCTCATATCTCTCTTTTGTGGTATTTCTGGATCCTTACCAAGGCAGTGATGGTATATGCCTTCTCTCAAGATATGTAGTATTTGTGGTATAAGGGATAGTGACATTGTCTTCTCTCTCACCCTACTCTAATAAGGCTTTAATATCTGGAGCTCATAGGTGGGAGATAAAATATACATACTTACAAGACATTTATTGTATAGTCAAACCATGGATCCAAAGAAACAAATCAATAAGCCAAATCAAGATGTGCATGTGTGGCGAATGAATAGTGTATGGTGATGATGGTGATAACAATGGTGAAAGTCTAATTCTACTTTTGCTCTTTTGAGGGGATACATACCTTCCTTGCTTTTTGAAACTTTATGAGGATAATGAGATGCTCTTCTTTTTCTTTCCTCTCGGGTGGGTATCTTGTACCCCTAATTCTACTGTCAGACACTTGTCCATTTTTTCCTCTCGTCTCACTTTTTTTTCTTTCGAGGTTCCGGGCACTTGCCCCTTTTTATTTCCTTGTCTATATATTTTTTTAGAGCACTCATCTCTTGAGATAATATAGCAAGTGGTAGTAACAACATAACTTGAGCTTTTATTTCACAGGGGAAAAATAGAAATGTTTTTGGCTATTCTCTCTCGGATTAGGAGTAAAATATTTTTGGGTGGTTCTGTTGATGTTGTTCACATCCTCAAGCATCTCAGGGCAGTGATTGCCTGAGTGTCCAGTATCTCCACACTCCTCACAAGTCATGTAAGAGTCGTAGATGTGCATAACTTCTTTCTTATCTCTAGCTCTATCATCGAGCTTCTTTATGAGCAGGTCTAGCTTAGCTGACAGCCACTACTACAGAACAGGCCTTTGGTCACTTGCCCAAAATGAACAATAATCTCGGCCAAAACAGAGTCTGGGACAAAAACATATTTAGTCCCGGTTGGTACCACCAACTGGGATTAAAAGCTTTTGTCCCGGTCCGTCCCACCGGCCGGGACTAGTGTTGGAATTTAGACCCGGTTTTTAAAAGGAACTAGGACTAAATGTCCCTCCCCATATTTGAACTCTTCTTCCCATGGCCGAGCCCATCGATCTTCACTCTTTTGCTGTGTTCTTCATTTGGAGTTGCTTGTTCTTGCTCTCATCTCCGGCTATTGATTCATTTCATCGTTTCTACACCGTCATCGACTTGTTAAGAGGTCACTAGCTTCATCTTCTCAACATTTAGAAGCGGCGTATGTCATTTCCTAGTGTTATGTATATTGTTTTTTATTTTATGGTTTTTTAAGAGATTATTAGCTTCATCGCCATTTCAAAAGCGACGCATTTTTTTAGAGAAATAGTGGTAATATGTTTTTTATTTTAATTAGTTTAGAAAAAAATAAAAACATATAATACTTTAATTTGCAATTTTTAACCGATTTAGTTAGTTAATTATAACTAGTATGCATACCACATTTCATGATTATTTAAGAAAATAGAGAATTTTTGTGCTTTTTTAATTTAGCTTGTTTAGAAAAATTAGAAATAGAGAATTTTAGGTTTTTTGTTACTTTAATTTCTCTATTAAAAATTAGAAACTTATAATACTTTAATTTGCACTTTGTGACATAGTTAATTAGTTAATTATAACTAGTATGCATGCCACATTTCATGATTAGTTAGAAAATAGAGAACTTTTATGTCTTTTTAACTTTGTTGGTTTAGAAAAACTAGAAATAGAGAATTTTAGGTTATTTGTTACTTTAATTTCTTTATAAAAAATTAGAAACTTATAATACTTTACATTGCAATGCAGACAATGACACGTCATTGGATGTACAATGTCGATCGCCGCTCCAAAGAATTCATTGATGGTGTGCATTATTTCTTAAGAGTGGCCGAGGAAAACAAGCGGGATGGATTCATATGTTGCCCATGTGCCTTGTGTCAGAATTTGAAGGAATATTCTAGCTCTAGAAATATTCACTCACATTTGTTGAAGTCGGGTTTTATGCCAAACTATATTTGTTGGACCAAGCATGGAGAAAATGGGATAATGATGGAAGAAGGTGAAGAAGAACAGTTGGAGCCTAACGATATTATTGCTCAATACGGTGACTTCGGTGATACAGCAATGGGAGAAGCTGAAGATGAGGCAGGTGCAGAAGGCGCACCTGTTGAAGATGATGCTCTTGATGATGTCATTCGTGAGGCACAAAAAGATTGCGAAAGTGAAAAAGAGAAGACAAAGTTTGACCACATGTTAGAAGATCACAAGAAATTACTATACCCATCTGCCCAGGATGGGCAAAAAAACTGGGTACAACACTAGAATTGTTAAAATGGAAGACACAGAATGGTGTATCCGATAAGGCATTTGGGCAATTACTGAAGATCCAAAAAAAATGCTGCCGAAGCCTAATGAACTGCCCACTACTACGTACGAAGCAAAACAGATCGTCTGTCCTTTGGGATTAGAAATCAAGAAGATACATGCATGTCCTAACGACTGCATCCTATACCGTGGCAAGGACTACGAGAATTTAGATGAATGCCCCGTATGTAAAGCATCACGGTATAAGATTAGGCGAGATGACCCTGGCGATGTTGAGGGGGAAGAACGTCCCAGAAAAAAAATCCCTGCAAAGGTTATGTGGTATGCTCCTATAATACCACGTCTGAAACGTCTTTTTAGAAATAAGGACCATGCAAAATTGTTGCGGTGGCACAAAGAAGACCGTAAAGTAGACAACATGTTGAGACACCCTGCTGATGGGTCCCAGTGGAGAGCAATAGACAGGGAATTTCCAGAGTTTGCAAAAGACACAAGAAACTTAAGGTTCGCTTTAATTACGGACGGTATGAATCCTTTTGGTGAGCAAAGCAGTAGTCATAGCACTTGGCCTGTTATACTATGTATCTACAACCTTCCTCCATGGTTATGCATGAAGCGAAAGTTCATTATGATGCCGGTGCTCATCCAAGGCCCGAAGCAACCGGGCAATGACATTGATGTCTATCTAAGGCCATTAATTGAAGAACTCCTTCTTTTATGGAGTGAAACAGGTGTTCGTGTGTGGGATGAGTACAAACAGGAACACTTTGACCTACGAGCACTGTTGTTTGTGGCAATCAATGATTGGCCTGCTCTAAGTAATCTTTCAGGGCAGACAAACAAGGGATATAATGCATGCACACATTGTTTTGATGACCTTGATAGTATATATTTGAAAAAATGCAGAAAGGTCATGTACCATGGGTATCGTCGATTTCTTTCTATGAATCACCCAGTTAGAAAGAAAGGAAAGCATTTTAAAGGTAAGGCAGACCACCGATGCAAGCCTCGCAACAGAACTGGAGAAGATGTATTTGAGATGGTTAAGGATGTGAAAGTAGTTTTTGGTAAGGGACAAGGCAGCCAACCAGTTCCAAAAGATGCAGCGGGTCATGCACCCATGTGGAAGAAGAAGTCAATATTTTGGGAGCTACCCTATTGGCAAGTCCTAGAGGTCTGGAATGCGATCGACGTCATGCACCTAACAAAGAATCTTTGTGTGAACCTTCTAAGATTCATGGGTGTATATGGTAAGCCTAAGGATTCACTTGAAGCACGACAAGACTTGCAACGCATGGAAGAACGAGACAACCTACATCCAGAGAAGACAAATGATGGACGCCAATATTTAAGACCTGCTAGCTACACTCTTAGCAATGAAGAGAAAGAAATCATGTTTGAATGCTTAAGCAGCATCAAGGTCCCATCTGGATTCTCCTCTAATATAAAAGGTATAATTAATGTGTCTGAGAAAAAATTTCTGAACTTAAAGTCGCATGACAGCCATGTGCTTATGACGCAATTGCTTCCAGTTGCATTAAGAGGAATTCTACCTCCACATGTACGTCTGGCCACCGTAAAGCTATGTGCATTCCTCAATGCAATTTCTCAGAAGGCAATCAATCCACTGGAACTAGCTGCTCTACAGAATGATGTGGTTCAATGTCTTGTCAGCTTTGAGTTAGTGTTCCCTCC